>NC_133325.1:12423471-12603667 GCF_042186555.1 Aquarana catesbeiana | reverse complement strand
GTGTACACACGATCGGAAAATCCGACAGACATTTGTCTGCGGAAAATTTGAAAACCTGCTGGTTAACATTTGTTGGCGGAAAGTCCGACAACAATTGTCCGATGGAGCGTACATTTCGCGTCAGAAAGTCTGATCGTGTGTACGGGGCTTAAGACTGGGATGCCATCAAAGTTCATGTGTGTGTAAAGGCAGGCGTCCCAATACTTCTGACAATATAGTGTATGTCAATGTTCAAAGCAGCATTCCAAAACAGAATATTTTGGACCATCTACAAATGGGGGTATCTTATCCTGATCGCTCATTAGAGTGGAAGAAGAGGTTTAGAAAAACGTCTTCAACATTACAGAACAAGTCCAGTTGAATGAGACTGACTACGGCAAGCTATGTCATGACCGGGATGAATGAGAACCTTCACAGACAGGCTGCAGAGTGTCGCTCACCAGTGATAGAGCGATGCCCGGCTCATCCAGGCAGAGGGACAATCCAGACGGGTGAGCATTGCGCCCTGCTATGTATAGTGATCCTGTCGCTGGCACGTGGTCTCCAGAATCAGGATCAGTGGCCACAAGGATGATATCGACTTTTATCTTTCACACTGAAAGGTCTGATTGGTGGCCACAAGCAACACAGAATGATGTCATTCAGAAGCCATGCTGTGTAATAAGACAAGTCCCCCCAATAACATTGCAACCAGGTTTCGACTCACAGGGGTCTCAAACTGGCGGCCCTCCAGCTGTTGCGGAACTACAAGTCCCATCATGCCTCTGCCTATGGGAGTCATGATTGTAACTGTCAGCCTTACGAAGCCTCATGGGAATTGTAGTTCTGCAACAGCTGGAGGGCCGCCAGTTTGAGACCCCTGGTTTAGACAGTCACCCTCAGTACCTTCTCTCCCAGGTAGTAGTGCGGCTCCAGCAGACGCCCCATACTCTGGAAAGCGATGCCACTCTGATCCCAGCAGAACCTGCCAATCTGGAAAAACAGAATCATTTCTGGTTAATAAAAAGGAAAAAACTCCAGTAAGTGACAAAGCTGAGAAAAGCAAGTATATAGTGTGCCCCCCACCCCGACCCCCCCCCCCCCCCCCCACCAAACCATACCAACCAAGATACCTGGGGTGGGGTGCGTCCCCCATGTCCTCTTCCGAACAACCCTGATTCGCTTTTACATGCGGCGGGAGGAGGGGGGGGTCAACCCCATTTCCATCCACTTCCCTCCTGTTCCGCCGGGGAACCCAGGATCGCAGCGATTCTGCCCGCTAACCATAGAGATCATCGTGGACTGGAGGGCCCCCGCCCCCCTCCAATGATCTCTATGGTATAAGAAACAGGAAGTGAGGAAAATGCTTGCCGCTTCCGGTTTCCTATACCATAGGAGCAGGGGTAGGCAACCTCGGCCCTCCAGCTGTGGT
Source organism: Aquarana catesbeiana (assembly GCF_042186555.1). Lineage (NCBI taxonomy): Eukaryota > Metazoa > Chordata > Amphibia > Anura > Ranidae > Aquarana > Aquarana catesbeiana. The sequence continues at coordinate 12,602,256 of NC_133325.1, read as the reverse complement.
GAAACTACAAATCCCATCATGCCTCTGCCTCTAGGAGTCATGCCTGTGATTGTCAGGGTCTTGCAATGTCTCATGGGACTTGTAGTTCCACCACAGCTGGAGGGCCAAGGTTGCGTACCCCTGCCATAGAGAGTAGGGTTGCACCGACACTAGTATCGGTATCAGTGCCAATACCGAGTATTTGTACAAGTATCGGTACTCGTGCAAATGCACCAATACCTGAAAACGATACTTTCAGGCTCGCCTCTTTGAGCTGTCAGTGGGTCTCCCCTGTGTTAAAAAAGTCCGGTAATTGGAGCCGTCAAGAAAAAAAAACAGCAATGTTTATTGACAACAATGCTCAGCCCTGAAACTCTAAAATAAAAAGAAACATTGTTTCTTTTTGTACATTTCTACTTCTTCATCTGCAGATCAAAAGGGAAGAACAAATGTTTCTGTTTAACCCCTTAATAACTCTTAATTTACTCTAATCAGCCTTAATTAACTCCCTATTCTCCTCCATTTAATTATTATTTTCCTGCTTTTTTTTTTTCTTCTTTTGTTCACGTCTATTTTATAAACGATAAACAATTAAAACTTTTTTTTTGTTTGCTTTGTTAGTGTATATTTTTACACATATATATTAACATATATTTACACATTTCACATTGAAAAAGCGCTAAATTAGAAAAAAAATCCATTCATTTCATTTGTAAAAAACTTTTCAATGCTTTGTACCATTGCTGACAGCTGAAGTTAAAACAAAACGGTAGTGGTAGGTATCGGTGATTGGTATCGGCGAGTACTAAAAAAAAAAAAAAAAAAAAAAGTATTGGTACTCGTAGTAAAAAAAAAAAAAAAAGGTATCGGTGCATCCCTAATAGAGATTATCGTGGACCTTCCAGTCCTTGACGATCTCTATAAGAAAGGAGAATTGCCCCAACGTGGACTTTATAGGCAGTTTAGAGGAGTGTGAAAGAAGTATTACAAAAGTATAAAATATAACAAAGTTTATTCCTTACATAAAAGTAAAAACAATTCTCAAAAGAGGGGCAGTAAAATACATAGGAGGCACAGCATGATGATGTAAAAATACAAAACAAAGCACCCAATTCCTGATGACCGTCTCTATGGTCAGTCGGTGGAAGAGCCGGCTGCGATCCCAGGCTCCTCGGCAGAACGGGAGAGTGGACGGCGGTGGGAACTGATGTGGGAACTGATGTGGGACCCCCCCCCCCCGTTTCAGACGCTAATTAGCCGCTAGCTCAAAAAAAAAACAAACACCAGCTGAAAACAAAGAAATAGGAAACCGGAAGCCACAAGCATTTTCGTCACTTCCATTTTCCCGGATGTAGACAGCGCCATTTTTGAATTGGTAAAGCGTCTGATCACATGGATCTTGGTGGGATCAGATGCTTGTAAGGGCAGAGGAGACATCCGGGGTCTAATAGACCCCAGATCTCTCCATATAGAAGTAATGGTCACTGCCTATTGCTGTCACAAGGGATGTCTACATTCCTTGTACAGGACTAAAAGTGATCCAAAAAAAAAAAAATGATTTGGCGGGTGGGCGGAGCACACACTTCAATCTGGATAGTCTGTTGTAGACTGAAGTGGACAATGGACACATATCAGTTACCCTGATGTCATGTGATAGAAAAGGGGGGCGGGGCTCTGACCTGCTTGCTGAAATTGAGGGACACTCCGGCAATTCTGGGGTTGGTGTTTTCCGCTTTCTTCACCTTTCTATGAATCAGGTCAGATTCCATCACAGGTGAGAAGCCGCAATCTGGAAAATAAAAAAAAACACACAGGTCACATGATGCCTGGACCTTAAAGTAGTTGTAAAGGCAGCCCACCCCCTAATACCTACCTGAGCCCCCCCCCCCCCCCCCCCTCTATTCAGCGAGGGGAAGGACCCCGTTCAAACTCCATTACCCAGAGGGAAAGGAACCCCTTCCAACACCATTACGCCGAGGGGAAGGACCCCCTTCCAACTCCATTACCTTGAAGGGAGGGACCCCCTTCCAACTACATTACCCAGAGGGTAAAGCCCCGTACACACGATCCGAAAATCGTACGTAAAATGCCGCATTCGAAACGATCGTACGATAATCGGATCGTTAGTACAGAGCTTTCGAGAGCCGATCAGGACAGTTCATCCGATATTATTCTATCGGACATGCACGGAAATTTTTTCCGTACGATGCCAGATCATACGATTTTCGTTTAATCGGTACAGCTATCGTTCGAAAATGCAATACAAATGCATTGCAACACATGACATCGCTTCCGAATTTTTATTCTGTCGTACGGGAATTTTCGGGACTTTAGTAAACTCATCAGATTCGATGTGAGATTAGCATGCAAACAAAAACGGACGATCATTCGTCCGATATTCGGATCGTGTGTATGGGGCTTAACTATCCTTCTAACCAATTCCCCTAATTCTAATACCCCAAAGGGAGAGAATTCCTCCAATTCTATTACCCCAGAGGGAGAGAATTCCTCCAATTCTATTACCCCAGAGGGAGAGATTTCCTCCAATTCTATTACCCCAGAGGGAGAGAATTCCTCCAATTCTATTACCCTAGAGGGAGAGATTTCCTCCAATTCTATTACCCCAGAGGGAGAGAATTCCTCCAATTCTATTACCCTAGAGGGAGAGATTTCCTCCAATTCTATTACCCCAGAGGGAGAGAATTCCTCCAATTCTATTACCCTAGAGGGAGAGATTTCCTCCAATTCTATTACCCCAGAGGGAGAGAATTCCTCCAATTCTATTACCCTAGAGGGAGAGATTTCCTCCAATTCTATTACCCTAGAGGGAGAGAACCCCTCCAATTCTCGTATCCCTGCAGGAGAGAATCCTTCCACTTCTATTACCCCAGAGAAAGAGAACCCCCTTTATTTCAATTACACCAGAGACAGAGAACTCCCCCAATTCTATTACCCCAGAGGGAGAGAACCCCTCTACTTCTAGGAGGAGTTGACCCCCCCATATTCTCCCATTACCCTGGAGGGATCTTTTGCATATTTAGTCTTTCATAATACACTAAAATAATTGCCCCTAATGCCGCATACACACGACCGGACTTTCTGGCATACTTGGTCCGGCAGACTTTCCGACGGACTTTGTCCGCCAGGTGCGCCAGACTTAAAAACGGATGGACTTGCCCACACACGACCGGACTTTTCGGTGGGCTAGGTCCGCCCGTCTTTCCAACGAACTTTCGCCAGAGTTACGGCAGACTTTCCGAATGAACGGACTTGCCCACACACGGACAAGTCCATTCATTTTGAACGTGACTCAGGTACGACGGGACTAGAAAAGGAAGTCAATCTTGCCACTTTATCTGCGAGATTGACACCTTGCGAGCCCCGTCGCGGGTAATATCAGGCCCTTAGGTCTAGTGTGGATTATAAAGGGAAGCCCCTACGCCGAAAAAACGGCGTGGGGTCCCCCCTAGAATCCATACCAGACCCCGATCCGAGCACGCAGCCCGGCCGGTCAGGAAAGGGGGTGGGGACGAGCAACCCCCCCTGAACCGCACCAGACCGCATGCCCTCAACATGGGGGGTGGGTGATTTGGGGGATGGGGGCCCCCCCAAAGCACCTTGTTCCCATGTTCATGAGGACAAGGGCCTCTTCCCGACAACCCTGGCCCTTGGTTGTCGGGGTCTGCGGGCTTTTCGGAATCCGGGAGCCCCCTATAATAAGAGGGCCCCCAGATCCCGGCCCCCCACCCCCCTACCCATTCACCTAGGGAAAAAGCGTCAATAATAAAACACACTACACGGGTTTTTAAAATAATTTATTAAACAGCTCCGGGGGGGTCTTCCTTCGGCTTCGGGGGTCTTCTTCCGTTTTTGGGGGTCCCTCCGGTTCCTCTTCTCCCGGCGTCTGGTTGGTTCTTCTCCGCTGTCTCTGACCTCTTCTCCCGGTGTTCCAGTTCTTCTGCCGGCTCCTCCGCTGTCCTTAAGCCGCTCTTTTGCCAGCGGAGGTCCGGACTTCTTGTCTTCTTCCCTCTTCTCTTCTCCAGATGTTGACACAACGCTCTCTCCGGCTGGACTGCTCTCTGAGCGCTCCGTTGTGACTTATATAGGCAGAGACCCCGTCCCCTTATGACGTCACAGTCCCTGGGCATGCTAGGACTGTGACGTTTTAGGGGGCGTGGTCAGCTTTACCCGGTGACCACGCCTCTAAAACGTCACAGTCCCAGCATGCCCAGGGACTGTGACGTCATAAGGGGGCGGGGTCTCTGTCTATATAAGTCACAATGGAGCGCTTAGAGAGCAGTCCAGCCGGAGAGAGCGTCGTGTCAACATCTGGAGAAGAGAAGAGGGAAGAAGACAAGAAGTCCGGACCTCCGCTGGCAAAAGAGCGGCATGAAGATAGCGGAGGAGCCGGCAGAAGAACTGGAACACCAGGAGAAGAGGCCAGAGAGAGCGGAGAAGAACCGACCGGACGCCAGGAAAAGAGGAACCGGAGGGACTCCCGAAGCCGGAAGAAGACCCATGAAGCCGGAGGAAGACCCCCCGGAGCTGTTTAATAAATTATTTAAAAAACCCGTGTAGTGTGTTTTATTATTGACACTTTTTCCCTAGGTGAATGGGTAGGGGTACCATGTACCCCATACCCATTCACATAGGGTGGGGGGCCGGGATCTGGGGGCCCTCTTATTATAGGGGGCTCCCGGATACTGATAAGCCCCCCACCCGCAGACCACGACAACCAACGGCAAGGGTTGTCGGGAAGAGGCCCTTGTCCTCATCAACATGGAGACAAGGTGCTTTGAGGTGGGGGGGGCCCGCAGTGCGCCCCCTCCCTCAAAGCACCCACCCCCTTTCCTGACCGGCCGGGCTGCGTGCTCAGATCGGGGTCTGGTATGGATTCTAGGGGGGACCCCACGCTGTTTTTTCGGCATAGGGGGTTCCCTTTAAAATCCATACCAGACCGAAGGGCCTGGTATGCCCCGCGCTCGCCGCAATAGGAAAATTTGTTTCTCCTATGGCAGCAAGCGTGAGATGCAGTACCCTGCCCTTGCGTCATATCTGGTCCGTTGGACCAGCATACAGACGAGCGGACTTTCCGTCAGAAACTGAGTCAGACGGAAAGATTTAAAACATGTTTCAAATCTAGGTCCGGCGGAGTTTTGGGAAAAAGCCCGCGGAAAAGTCCGCCGGAGCCTACACACGGTCGGAAAGTCCGCTTGTGTGTATGCGACATGAGATTTTATTACCCTGGAGGGTGGTGGTGGGGGGGGGGGGCTGCTGAAGATGTGACCAGGAATGTGACCCCCATACCGCAGACAGAACACTCACCGGTGTTGGGGCGTAGAAGTGGGACCGGCGTTGGCTCGATGGTCTCCCATCTCTCCGCTCTTCTGCTGTACAGGGGGATAAACCGCCTCTGTGGGCCAGATAGACAGATACAGGTCAGTCAGAACATAGGTCAGGAATTCTGCATACTCCGTCATCTCTCACTCACCTGCCCGGGGGGATCCCTGACATCTTCCTGAACACTGCCATATCCTCCCCACCCCAGGGGGGTGGGCACAACTCTGGATGATTGCTGGACAATAGGGCCTTCATGGTGAAATCCGGGGAAGAGGACATGCGGGTGCTCCATCCACTGTGGATACAGAAAGCAGAGCAAAGAGTCAGATCGCAGAGCCAGGGCGCAGAGCCAGATCGCAGAGTCATTGCGCAGAGCCAGATCGCAGAGCCAGGGCGCAGAGCCAGATCGCAGAGTCATTGCGCAGAGCCAGATCGCAGAGCCAGATCGCAGAGCCAGGGCGCAGAGTCAGTTCGCAGAGCCAGGGCGCAGAGTCAGGGCGCAGAGTCAGGGCGCAGAGTCAGGGCGCAGAGCCAGGGCGCAGAGCCAGGGCGCAGAGCCAGGGCGCAGAGCCAGGGCGCAGAGTCAGATTGCAGAGCCAGGACGCAGAGTCAGGGCGCAGAGTCAGGGCGCAGAGCCAGGGCGCAGAGCCAGGGCACAGAGTCATTGCGCAGAGTCAGGGCGCAGAGTCAGGGCGCAGAGTCAGGGCGCAGAGTCAGATCGCAGAGTCAGATCGCAGAGTCAGATCGCAGAGCCAGGGCGCAGAGTCAGGGCGCAGAGTCATTGCGCAGAGTCATTGCGCAGAGTCAGGACGCAGAGCCAGATCGCAGAGTCAGGGCACAGAGTCATTGCGCAGAGCCAGATCGCAGAACCAGATCGCAGAACCAGGGCACAGAGTCATTGCGCAGAGTCAGGGCGCAGAGTCAGATCGCAGAGTCAGATCGCAGAGCCAGGGCGCAGAGCCAGGGCGCAGAGTCATTGCGCAGAGTCATTGCGCAGAGTCAGGACGCAGAGTCAGGGCACAGAGTCAGGGCGCAGCGCAGCCGTCCGCTGAAGAACATACATGGCCATCAAAATTGAAATGGTCAGCTGGGTCCCCATTATTAGGTATGAGGTCTCTATGGGGGGAGTGCTATCAGAGGTATCCACTGCAGGAAGTGAGGAGGATCCATCATTGGAATCGGGGTGGGGGTGGTGAAGGGTAAAGGGGGGGGGGGTCATGATAAATGTGTGCTCTACCACCCCGCCCCTCCCCTCCCCAACCCAAAGCACCTCGTCCCCGTGTATTTTTTTTGGAGGGGGAGTAAGTTGTAGTATGGGGGGGGGGGGGGGGGACACCTTTATAGGGATTATGGGCATCATGTTAATTTTTTTTTTTTGGGGGGGGGCGTAATTTTTTCAGCATTTTTTGTTGTAGTATGGGGGGGGGGGTAGCTATAGTATATGCAACGGGGGCACCACATTTATGGGGACTGTGAGTGCTGGGGGGGGGGTAATTTTTTTAATTTTTTTTTTGGGGGGGGGGACTGTGAGTGTTGGGGGGGCTTAATTTTTTCAGTATTTTTTTGGGGGGGGGGGGTGGGTGGAGGTAGCTTTAGTATATGCAAGGGGGGGGGGGCACCACTTTTATGGGAACTGTGAGTGTTGATGGGGGGGGGTTAGTTTTTTCAGTAATTTTTTTTGGGGGGGTGGGGGTAGCTATAGTGTACAAGTGGGGGGGCACCACATTTATGGGGACTACTGTGAGTGTTGGGGGCCTAATTTTGTTCAGTATTTATTTATATAGTATGTGCAGGACAGGGTGCCACTTTTTTTAGGGACTACAAGTATTGGGGGGTCTTGTTTATAGGCAGTGCATTGGGGGGCAGTCTCAATTACCAGGGTCACAGACCTCCACTACAGAAGGTGTAAGAATGGAAACTCCCACCATCAGCGCGGTCGCCAATAGCAACCACACACACGTGCTTATCACGGAACACTCACCTCTTCCTGCTTTCTGGCCCCGCCCACTCAGCCTATCGGCATCCGGAGTCCCGCCCAGTTCCACTCCGCGCACGACGTGTCCGCCATCTTTGTACACCCGGTTGCGGAGACTGAGAGACGGATGAGAGCTTCAGCGAGGGAGCGGTAAGATGGAGGGCGGGGAGGTGCTATGTGATCTGTTCCCGCCAGTTCGGCTATAGGCTGAGTTCGTGGGATTGTATACATAATATATATAGAGTTCAGCACACACAGGTCACGTAGGGGTGGGGGATGGTCACAACTCACCTCCCCCCCTGTAGAAATAATTATCCTGACACACCCTATTCTGAATAAAGTAGTGATGTTGCCCATAGCAACGGCCTCTGTTTACTTTTCTTCACTTCAGAGTTTGGTAACCAATGACAATAGTGCGCCTGGACATGAATATATTCCCTATTCATCTGTAAAGTGGGTTTTTTTAACTTTTTTTTTTTATTTGTAGTTGTCGGTGAGTGAATCCATGGCGTACGGACGGCCATTTTGTTCCCGCGCACTGCGCCTCAATTGGGACCCTTGTCAACATGCTTCATCGCAATTTTATATAATCACCCCCCTGAAGCTTTATCGCCACTTTATATACAGCCATAGCCACACCCCCCAACGCTTTATCGTCACTTTACATACATCCATAGCCACACCCCCTGGCGCTTTATCGCCACTTTATATACCGCCATAGCCACACCCCCTGACGCTTTATCACCACTTTATATATAGCCACACCCCCTGATGCTTTATCGCCACTTTATATACAGCCATAGCCACACCCCCCAACGCTTTATCGCCACTTTATATACAGCCATAGCCACACCCCCTGACACTTTATTGCCACTTTATATACCACCATAGCCACACCCCCTGACGCTTTATCACCACTTTATATACAGCCATAGTCACACCCTCTGACGCATTATCGCCACTTTATATACAGCCATAGCCACACCCCCTGATGCTTTAACGCCACTTTACATACAGCCATAACCACAGCCCCTGGCGCTTTATCGCCACTTTACATACAGCCATAGTAACACTCCCTGACACTTTATCGCCACTTTATACACAGCAATAGCCACACCCCCTGACGCTTTATCACCACTTTATATACAGCCATAGCCACACCCCCTGATGCTTTATCACATTTTTACATACAGCCATAGCCACACCCCCTGACACTTTATCGCCACTTTATATACAGTCATAGCCACACCACACTCCCTGACGCTTTATCGCCACTTTATATACATCCATAGTAACACCCCCTGACGCTTTATCACCACTTTATATACAGCCACAGCCACACCCCCTGACGCTTTATTGCCACTTTACATAAAGCTGTAGGTACGCCCCCCCCAAAGCTTTATTGTCACTTTATATACAGCCATAGTCACACCCCCTGACGCTTTATCGCCACTTTATATACAGCCATAGCCACACCCCCTGATGCTTTATCACATTTTTACATACAGCCATAGCCACACCCCCTGACACTTTATCGCCACTTTATATACAGTCATAGCCACACCACACTCCCTGACGCTTTATCGCCACTTTATATACATCCATAGTAACACCCCCTGACGCTTTATCACCACTTTATATACAGCCACAGCCACACCCCCTGACGCTTTATTGCCACTTTACATAAAGCTGTAGGTACGCCCCCCCCCAAAGCTTTATTGTCACTTTATATACAGCCATAGTCACACCCCCTGACGCTTTATCGCCACTTTATATACAACTGCCGCTTTTGGACGCTTGTCTATACACGGTATGCAGTGCACGCCGTGGCAAAAAAAGTAGGTGTGGTTACATGTTGGGCGTGGCATAAAAGGGCATGGTCTGAATTTACTCGTAAACACCGCATACGTCTTCCATGGTTCTCTACAGGTTTTCACCCCTTCGCTCTTGCCCACTTGGTCCCACACTGCTGACTTCTTCTCTGAGTTCATCAGAAGCTGGCTGTCTCTTCTGCGTGACATTGGGGCTGGTGGCAAGAACCAGAAAGAGACAGCTGAACCCCCTGATGGCATGCATAAACCATGGCATGTCCTCAGGGGGCCAGATGAAAGAACCAGAAGACTGCTGCCCCCTCCCCCCAATGACATACATGAGCCGCAGCATACCAAAAGGGGGACGGCTGCAAGAACCGGGCGGAGACAACCCCCCCCCCCCCCCGATGACCTGTATGGACTGAGGAACGTCATCAGGGTCTGTTTGCAAGAACAAGGAAGAGGAAGCTGGTCCCCAGATGACACACATAGGTCGTGGCGTGTTGCCAGGGGGCTGGCTACAAGAACCAGAAAGAGACAGCTGTCCGCATGGACCCTGGCATGTCCTCAGGGGGCATGAAGGAACCAGAGGAAGACAGCTGCCCTCCCCGGTGACATACATGGCCCATGGTGTGCCAACAAGGGGACGGCTGCAAGAACCAAGAGGAGACAGCTGGTCCCCTGCTCATGCTCTGTAGAATCCCCTGAGGCCTCCTGGGTTACAGGATGTTGCTATCCCAGGTAGTTGCAGCAACTGATACGTCATTCCCGCCTAGGTGAGAATCCAAGAATTGCAGTGAGGGCTCCCCAAAAAAAGCATTATAAAAAAATGTCCACTTGTGATAGGGAAGGAAGTAGGAGTAGAAATCCAGAGACTGGGTGAAAAGGGTGAAGGTTCACTTCAAGCCAACTGTGCACCTATGTAGCAAGGACCATTCATTCAGGACACCCTCTCCCAGCTCTCCTAAAATGCTGGATGAAGGAGCAAAAAAATAAATGTATATTTGGGGGGGGGGATACTTATCTTATAACATACTTGTCTTTCACCAACGTTCCACCCTGCCTAGGGGAAGGTGACGTCATCATTTCTCTGGCCATGTATCGTGGAATGTTGGGTAGCCCGAATCCTGCATTGTTCAGCACCTTCTTGTGAGATTTGGGCTACTCAACATTCCTCGGGATCTCATCAATAGGAGGATGATGTCATCCCATGAACTGTGGAAGGGGGATAAAGTGGCGTACATTAAATATATTCCCGATCATCTTCCAGGACATCTACCTGAGGGTTCTACCTGGAAACACAAGCCACAGTGGGTGAAAGCTCCTCCCACCAACCTCGTCCACAGACTCCATTGTGTTTCTGACCGTCCAGGAATGCACAGCAAAACTATTGTTTTGTTACCTTTGGGTCAGTTGATTGTGATCACTGGTCCCCCTTCTTGGTAGTTGGTATCTACTGTACAAGCCTTAAAGGTACTACCATCTTACCTGAGAGTTCCACAATTTTTCTTTCATTGCCAGGTCTTACACCGTGGGGAGGTTTGAGGGGGACTCCAGGCTGCTTCCCTTCTATCACTTTCTGGTCCTCATACCAGTCTACTTCCCTATATATGTAGACATGCTCAGTGCAGTTTGCGTTGCCTGAGCAACTTCTTCGTATCATTTTTTATACAGCCTTTGATCGTCTTTCATGTACAAGTAGTATGGGGAAGCTCTGGTGACTGCAGTGGTTTCCAGGCTGTGCCGTTCCTCCGGGGAGCCAAGGACCGTGGTAAGTGGTTGGGGACGGCTTTCAGAGCTGTCAAGCATCTCGTTAGTTGCTTTAAAGGGCAGGAGAGACATCAGGGGTCTAATAGTCCACTGATGTCTCCATAAAGAGTACCTACCCAAAGCTATCACAAGGGGACTTGTTCACCACCTTGTGATAGGAGTAAAGTTAAATGAAAAATTGCATTTAAAAAAAGTTTAAATAAAAATGTAAATAAAATAAAAATAATTCAACAAAAAAAAAAAGCACCCTTGTCCCCCCTGTGTATACACAAAAATGCAAATGCATTTATGTCAATGGGACATGATTGGTTAAATGGATTACTCCGGTTAATTGGACTTCTCCGGTCTGCGTCGGAGAAGTCCATCTGACCGAAAAAATCCATCTAACCTCCTCTAAGGACTCTGGAGAACCACTACTTTTGACCAATACACTGAAATACAAACACCGATTGGTACAATCTGAATATCACAGTCAAGGAAACTGCCTGCTGGAGAACCGTATTTATCGGTAACATGCCAACAGGTTGTCTCCCTTGATTGTATTTGGAGATCGTTGTATGGCGACCAGCGGAATCTGTGAGTATAAAGAAGCATTGAGAAGTGTTATCTATAACTGTGAGTGAAAGGAACTACCTGCACGCTGCAGGAATTCCCCCCATGCTGTCATGCTTTATTACACTTGAATCTATGGCAATTCCCTACGTATGATGAATTAATATTGAGCAGATCGGATCAGTATAGTGCATTTTATGCCGTTTTCTTCAGTGGTGTCATATCTCCTTGCTCTCAATAACTACTTACCTGAATTAGAGCAGTCGGCACTGATTATATTCTTGGCTATATTCACCTGCTTAATAGGATGTCTCCAATGGAAAACGGATGTACAGTATCTCACAGAAGTGAGTACACCCCTCACATTTTTGTAAATATTTCTTTATATCTTTTCATGTGACAACACTGAAGAAATGACACTTTGCTACAATGTAAAGTAGTGAGTGTACAGCTTGTATAACAGTGTAAATTTGCTGTCCCCTCAAAATAACTCAACACATAGCCATTAATGTCTAAACCGCTGGCAACAAAAGTGAGTACACCCCTAAGGTCTCAGGTGTGAATGGGGAGCAGGTGTGTTAAATTTGGTGTTATCGCTCTCACTCTCTCATACTGGTCACTGGAAATTCAACATGGCACCTCATGGCAAAGAACTCTCTGAGGATCTGAAAAAAAGAATTGTTGCTCTACATAAGGATGGCCTAGGCTATAAGAAGATTGCCAAGACCCTGAAACTGAGCTGCAGCACGGTGGACAAGACCATACAGCGTTTTAACAGGACAGGTTCCACTCAGAACAGGCCTCACCATGGTCGATCAAAGAAGTTGAGTGCACGTGCTCAGCGTCATATCCAGAGGTTGTCTTTGGAAAATAGAGGTATGAGTGCTGCCAGCATTGCTGCAGAGGTTGAAGGGGTGGGGGGTCAGCCTTTCAGTGTCCAGACCATACGCCGCACACTGCATCAAATTGGTCTGCATGGCTGTCATCCCAGAAGGAAGCCTCTTCTAAAGATGATACACAAGAAAGCCTGCAAACAGTTTGCTGAAGACAAGCAGACTAAGGACTAGGGATGAGCCGAACACCCCCCGGTTCGGTTCGCACCAGAACCCGCGAACGGACCGAAAGTTCGCACGAACGTTAGAACCCCATTGACGTCTATGGGACTCGAACGTTCGAAATCAAAAGTGCTCATTTTAAAGGCTAATTTGCATGGTATTGTCCTAAAAAGGGTTTGGGGACCCGGGTCCTACCCCAGGGGACATGTATCAATGCAAAAAAAACTTTTAAAAACGGCCGTTTTTTCGGGAGCAGTGATTTTAATGATGCTTAAAGTAAAAAAAAAAAAGTGAAATATTCCTTTAAATATCGTACCTGGGGGGTGTCTATAGTATGCCTGTAAAGTGACGCGTGTTTCCTGTGTTTAGAACAGTCCCTGCACCAAATGTCATTTTTAAAGGAAAAAATCTCATTTAAAACTGCTTGCGGGTTTAATGTCATGTCGGGTCATGGCAATATGGATGAAAATCATGGAGACAAACGGCATGGGTACCCCCCAGTCCATTACCAGGCCCTTTGGGTCTTGTATGGATATTAAGGGGAACCCCGCACCCAAATTAAAATAAGGAAAGGTGTGGGGCCACCAGGCCCTATATACTCTGAACAGCAGTATACAGACGGTGCAAACAAGACAGGGACTGTAGGTTTGTTGTTAAGTAGAATCTGTTTGTAATTTTGAACATTTTTAACGTGTTTAGCTCCAGCCAAAAAATCTTTTCTAAGCTTTTTGGAAAACATAGGGAAGGGTTATCACCCCTGTGACATTTGTTTTGCTGTCTTTCCTCCTCTTCAGAAGATTTCACCTCACTTTTTTGTCCCAATGAAAAATGTTTTTTGAAAATTTGGGTTTTTTTGTGGAACAAGGATTGGAAAGCATCAGTGGAAAGGAGAAATTGTTTTCCCATATTAACTCTTACAGGAGAGAATTTCCCTTCCTAGGGGTAGATGTCATCTCACTTCCTGTTGTCTCCTTCCGTTTGCAAGTAGGAGTGGTTTGTAAGTTAGATGTTTGAAAGTAGGGTCCTGCCCTATATACTCTGCAGAAATTTGGGCCTTAGGTGTTGCTGTGGCCACAACACTGTAAGCCCTCACAGGGCCCTGCTGTGAAATATTAGATCAAGAATTGTAATTACATGCCCCTGTTGAACAGGAGCTGAAAAATTAGGCCTTAGGCACTGGTGCTGGTGCCACAACACTGCAACCCCTCACAGACACTCTAGTTGGAATGCAGGAACGAGCCCTGCTGCAAAGTATTGCTTCAAAAATTGTAATTACACGCCCCTGTTAGACAGGGGCAGAAAAATTGGGCCTTAGGCACTGGTGCTGGTGCCACAACACTGCAACCCCTCACAGACACTCTAGTTGGAACGCAGGAACGAGCCCTGCTGCAAAGTATTGCATCAAAAATTGTAATTACACGCCCCTGTTAGACAGGGGCAGAAAAATTGGGCCTTAGGCACTGGTGCTGGTGCCACAACACTGCAACCCCTCACAGACACTCTAGTTGGAATGCAGGAACGAGCCCTGCTGCAAAGTATTGCATCAAAAATTGTAATTACACGCCCCTGTTAAACAGGGGCTGAAAAATTGTGCCTTAGGCACTGGTGGTGGCGCCCAGAACCAAAAATGTTCTTACAAGCTATCAGCGTGATGATTGAGGAGGAAGAGGATAATTACTCAGGGATAGTCACTCAGCATCAGCATAGGCAGTCTTTGAAGGGATCTGAGATTTCAAAAAAAATTATTCGGTTACATCAGCATCAGGTGCTTGGTAGCTGGTGGTGATCCAAGACTCATTCATTTTTATGAAGGTCAGCCGATCGACCGAGTCGGTGGACAGACGCACCCTGTGATCGGTTACCACGCCTCCAGCAGCACTGAATGTGCGTTCCGAAAGAACGCTGGATGCAGGACAGGCCAGTAGCTCAATTGCATACTGTGCAAGCTCTGGCCAGTGATCCATCCTCAAGACCCAGTAACCCAGAGGATTTTCGGTGGGAAAGGTGTCCAAGTCTGATCTTGCCCCTAGGTATTCCTGCACCATGTAAAACAGACGCTGGCGATGGTTGCTGGAACCGATCATACCTTGGGGCTGCGGACCAAAAAATTGTCTGAGCGCATCGGTCAGACGGCCACCTTCTCCACCGCTCCTTCTTTGACTGACCGAAGCCTCAGCAACACGTTGTCCAGAAACAGGAGTTTGTAACCTCCCAGTCTCTGGGAATGCGTTGCACAGACCTTTCTGCAAGGCCTCCCGAAGATGTTTCATCCTCTGCTCCCTCTGCGATGGCAAGATAAGGTCCGCAACTTTACCCTTGTAACGTGGATCAAGGAGGGTTGCCAGCCAGTATTGGTCCTTCTCCTTGATACCACGAATACGAGGATCCTTACGCAGGCTTTGCAGGATCAGGGAGGCCATGCAGCGTAGGTTTGCTGAGGCATTCGGTCCGGAGTCCTCTGGGTCACTAAGAACGACATGGTCCGCAGCCACCTCCTCCCAGCCACGTACAAGTCCATGTGTTTCTTGGGACTGATCCCTTAAAGACTGCTGCTGATGCTGAGTGCCAGGCTCCACCTCCATACTGACACAATCTTCCTCCTCCTCCTCTTCCTCCTCGTCCTCTTCCTGTGTGATCGGCGGGCACGCAGGAACACTGTCTGGATAAAGGGGGCCTTGAGAGCTAAGGAAGTCCTCCTCTTCCTGCCTCTGTTCTGCCTCAAGTGCCCTGTCCATTATTCCACGCAGCGTGTGCTCCAACAGGTGGACAAGGGGGACAGTGTCACTGATGCATGCACTGTCAGTGCTCACCATCCTCGTGGCCTCCTCGAATGGTGACAGGACAGTGCATGCATCCCTGATCATGGCCCACTGGCATGGGGAAAAAAAACCAAGCTCCCCTGACCCTGTCCTGGTGCCATAGTCGCACAGGTACTCATTGATGGCCCTCTGCTGCGTGTGCAGCCGCTGCAGCATGGCCAACGTTGAGTTCCACCTGGTGGGCATGTCACAGATTAGGCGGTTCTTGGGCAGGTTAAACTCCTTTTGGAGGTCCGTCAGCCGAGCACTGGCATTATATGACCGGCGGAAATGCACACAGACTTTCCTGGCCTGCCTCAGGACATCCTGTAAGCCCGGGTACCTGCCCAAGAACCGCTGCACCACCAAGTTAAGGACGTGAGCCAAACAGGGCACATGGGTCATTTGTCCCTGTCGGAGGGCAGAGAGGAGGTTGGTGCCATTGTCGCAAACCACCATTCCTGCCTTAAGTTGGCGTGGCGTCAACCACCTCTGAACCTGCCCCTGCAGAGCTGACAGAACCTCTGCCCCAGTGTGGCTCCTGTCCCCCAAGCACACCAGCTCAAGCACCGCATGGCATCTTTTTGCCTGCGTACTTGCGTAGCCCCTTGAACGCCTACGGAGCACCGCTGGTTCCGAGGAAGAGGCCATGGAGGAAGAAGAAGAGGAGGGGGTGGAGGAGAGAGGTGTGTCACAATCAGCATTTTGGAGGCGTGGTGGCGGAACAACCTCCAACACTACTGCACCTTGTCCTGCATCCTTCCCAGCTGCCAGCAGAGTCACCCAATGCGCCGTGAAACTTAGGTAACGTCCCTGTCCATGCCTGCTGGACCATGAGTCAGCGGTAATATGCACCTTACCGCTGACCGCCCTGTCCAGCGAGGCATGGACATTGCCTTCCACATGCCGGTAGAGAGCCGGAATCGCCTTCCGTGAGAAAAAGTGGCGTTTGGGTACCTGCCACTGAGGAACCGCACATTCCACAAACTCACGGAAGGGGGCAGAGTCTACCAACTGAAAAGGCAGCAGTTGAAGTGCTAGCAATTTTGCCAAGCTAGCATTCAACCGCTGGGCATGTGGATGGCTGGGAGCAAACTTCTTTCGGCGGTGCAGCAGCTGGGGCAGGGAAATTTGCCTGGTACAATCTGACGTCGGTGTACCAAAAGCAGATTGCCCACAAGTACTTGGCTGTGACACACCTAATTCTACACCTTCATTCCTCTCACTGCAGGTCTCAGAGAGGACTGAAGGTCTAGTGGGGTTGGAAATCTCAGCTGATGAGGAGCAAGGAGAGATCCTCTTTGTTCTTTGGTGTGGGTCTTTTAGATACGCTTGCCAACGAACTGCATGGCAGGTCAACATATGTCTGGTCAAGCATGTGGTACCCAAGCGGGAGATGTTTTGGCCACGCGAGATACGCTTGAGACATATGTTGCAAATAGCAGCGGTGCGATCTGATGCACTCGTCTCAAAAAAGGCCCACACCAAAGAACTTTTTGAATAACGCGCAGAGACTGCAGCGCCCTGCACATGTGGAGCTTTGGGGTGTGATGCAGTCAATGTGCTGCCCTTAGGCTGGCCCCTGGAGGGCATCCTGCCTCGTTGGTGATGTGCCGCCGCCTCCTCCTCCTCCTCCTCCTCCTCCTCCTCCTCCTCCTCCTCCTCTCTCCTATCAGGCACCCACGTTGAGTCAGTGACCTCATCATCCCCTCCCTCCTCATCACTGGAGCAAACCTGGCAGTATGCTGCAGCAGGGGGAGCATGACTGACAGATTGCTGTCCTTCTTGGGCACCCCCTCTGTCCGTGCTCATGTTACTGCCTTCATCGAGCTCAGTATCGTCATCAGAGCCTTCCAAACGCTGGGCATCCTCCTGGAGCATATACCCAACACTGTGGTCAAACAGTTCGAGGGAATCCTCATGAGGACATGGTGGAGCTAGGGAAGGAGTCACTGATGACATTGAGCTGAGGGAAGAGGCTGCTGCTTTGCCAGACAAAGCACCCTGGGCATGGGTGAGAGAGGATGAGGAGGATGAGGACGGCTTGGTCATCCACTCGACCAAGTCTTCCGCATGTTGCGGCTCAACTCGGCCAGCTGCCGAAAAAAAGGCCAAGCGTGTCCCATGGCCACGTGCTGATGAGGATGCACCGTCTCCACGACCAGCACTAGACACAGAGCCTGCTTGCCCTCTCTTATTGGCTTGTGACTGTCTGCCTCTCCTTCTTGGCCTTCCAGACATACTAATGGCCTGTAGCTGCACTAAGCTGGGATAGAACACCTGTAATTTTCTTCAAGTAGCTTTATATACTGTAACCAGACAAGCCTGCCTGTCAGTAGGAAGATAACAGGAACGGATCTAGCTGAACACTGTGAGCAGGACGCACTGTACTAAATGTAAATAGTCTAGCTGCCTGACCGTGGTACTAATAGGATCAAATAGAACACCTGTAATTTTCTTCAGGTAGCTTTATATACTGTAACCAGACAAGCCTGCCTGTCAGTAGGAAGATAACAGGAACGGATCTAGCTGAACACTGTGAGCAGGACGCACTGTACTAAATGTAAATAGTCTAGCTGCCTGACCGTGGTACTAATAGGATCAAATAGAACACCTGTAATTTTCTTCAGGTAGCTTTATATACTGTAACCAGACAAGCCTGCCTGTCAGTAGGAAGATAACAGGAACGGATCTAGCTGTACACTGTGAGCAGGACGCACTGTACTAAATGTAAATAGTCTAGCTGCCTGACCGTGGTACTAATAGGATCAAATAGAACACCTGTAATTTTCTTCAGGTAGCTTTATATACTGTAACCAGACAAGCCTGCCTGTCAGTAGGAAGATAACAGGAACAGATCTAGCTGAACACTGTGAGCAGGACGCACTGTACTAAATGTAAATAGTCTAGCTGCCTGACCGTGGTACTAATAGGATCAAATAGAACACCTGTAATTTTCTTCAGGTAGCTTTATATACTGTAACCAGACAAGCCTGCCTGTCAGTAGGAAGATAACAGGAACGGATCTAGCTGAACACTGTGAGCAGGACGCACTGTACTAAATGTAAATAGTCTAGCTGCCTGACCGTGGTACTAATAGGATCAAATAGAACACCTGTAATTTTCTTCAGGTAGCTTTATATACTGTAACCAGACAAGCCTGCCTGTCAGTAGGAATTTAACAGGAACGGATCTAGCTGAACACTGTGAGCAGGACGCACTGCACTAAATGTAAATAGTCTAGAAGATAACAGGAACGGATCTAGCTGAACACTGTGAGCAGGACGCACTGCACTAAATGTAAATAGTCTAGAAGATAACAGGAACGGATCTAGCTGAACACTGTGAGCAGGACGCACTGCACTAAATGTAAATAGCCTAGAAGATAACAGGAACGGATCTAGCTGAACACTGTGAGCAGGACGCACTGCACTAAATGTAAATAGCAGGAACGGATCTAGCTGAACACTGTGAGCAGGACGCACTGCACTAAATGTAAATAGCAGGAACGGATCTAGCTGAACACTGTGAGCAGGACGCACTGCACTAAACGTAAATAGTCTAGAAGATAACAGGAACGGATCTAGCTGAACACCGTGAGCAGGACGCACTGCACTAAATGTAAATAGCAGGAACGGATCTAGCTGAACACTGTGAGCAGGACGCACTGCACTAAATGTAAATAACAGGAACGGATCTAGCTGAACACTGTGAGCAGGACGCACTGCACTAAATGTAAATAGCAGGAACGGATCTAGCTGAACACTGTGAGCAGGACGCA
This sequence comes from Aquarana catesbeiana, assembly GCF_042186555.1. Taxonomy (NCBI): domain Eukaryota; kingdom Metazoa; phylum Chordata; class Amphibia; order Anura; family Ranidae; genus Aquarana; species Aquarana catesbeiana. The sequence continues at coordinate 12,583,195 of NC_133325.1, read as the reverse complement.
CTGCACTAAATGTAAATTGCAGGAACGGATCTAGCTGAACACTGTGAGCAGGACGCACTGCACTAAATGTAAATAGCAGGAACGGATCTAGCTGAACACTGTGAGCAGGACGCACTGCACTAAATGTAAATTGCAGGAACGGATCTAGCTGAACACTGTGAGCAGGACGCACTGCACTAAATGTAAATAGCAGGAACGGATCTAGCTGAACACTGTGAGCAGGACGCACTGCACTAAATGTAAATTGCAGGAACGGATCTAGCTGAACACTGTGAGCAGGACGCACTGCACTAAATGTAAATAGCAGGAACAGATCTAGCTGAACACTGTGAGCAGGGCGCACTGCACTAAATGTAAATAGTCTAGAAGATAACAGGAACGGATCTAGCTGAACACTGTGAGCAGGACGCACTGCACTAAATGTAAATAGCAGGAACGGATCTAGCTGAACACTGTGAGCAGGACGCACTGCATTAAATGTAAATAGTCTAGATAGAAGATAACAGGAACGGATCTAGCTAAACTGAATACAGTGTATATATATATATGCAACACCTGGGATGCATATATATACACAATACACTGTAAGTGCAGCTAACTGACTGACTGTTCTGCCTAATCTATCTAACTCAAATCAAATGACACTGTCTCTCTCTCTCTCTCTATCTCTCAGCACACCGGAACACACACTACACAGGGCCGCCGTGCAGGCGGCCTTATATAGTGTGGGGTGTGTACTAAATCCCCTGAGCCATAATTGGCTAAAGCCACCCTGGCTTTGGCCAATTACAGCTCTCTCTACTGACGGCGCTGTGATTGGCCAAGCATGCGGGTCATAGTGCATGCTTGGCCAACCATCAGCCAGCAATGCACTGTGATGCCGCAGTGAATTATGGGCCGTGACGCGCCACACGAATTTAGCGCGAACGGCCCATAACGTTCGCAATTCGGCGAACGATCGAACAGCCGATGTTCGAGTCGAACATGGGTTCGACTCGAACACGAAGCTCATCCCTACTAAGGACGTGGATTACTGGAACCATGTCCTGTGGTCTGATGAGACCAAGATAAACTTATTTGGTTCAGATGGTGTCAAGCGTGTGTGGTGGCAACCAGGTGAGGAGTACAAAGACAAGTGTGACTTGCCTACAGTCAAGCATGGTGGTGGGAGTGTCATGGTCTGGGGCTGCATGAGTGCTGCCAGCACTGGGGAGCTACAGTTCATTGAGGGAACCATGAATGCCAACATGTACTGTGACATACTGAAGTAGAACATGATCCCCTCCCTTCAGAGACTGGGCCGCAGGGCAGCATTCCAACATGATAATGACCCCAAACACACCTCCAAGATGACCACTGCCTAAAGAAGCTGAGGGTAAATGTGATGGACCGGCCAAGCATGTCTCCAGATCTAAACCCTATTGATCATCTGTGGGACATCCTCAAACGGAAGGTGGAGGAACACAAGGTCTCTAACATCCACCAGCTCCGTGATGTCATCATGGAGGAGGGGAAGAGGACTTCAGTGGCAACCTGTGAAGCTCTGGTGAACTCCATACCCAAGAGGGTTAAGGCAGTGCTGGAAAATAATGGTGGCCACACAAAATATTGACACTTTGGACCCAATTTGGACATGTTCACTTAGGGGTGTACTCACTTTTGTTGCCAGCGGTTTAGACATTAATGGCTGTGTGTTGAGTTATTTTGAGGGGACAGCAAATTTACACTGTTATACAAGCTGTACACTCACTACTTTACATTGTAGCAAAGTGTCATTTCTTCAGTGTTGAAAAGATAGAAGAAAAGATAGAAGAAATTGTTTACAAAAATGTGAGGGGTGTACTCACTTTTGTGAGATACTGTATAAACGTTCAATTACATTTTGATGTGTTCACGTCCAATCCCGTTTTCTTCCCAGCCCCATTGACTGATGGATTTATGACCAGGGTATTTTTGTAGATATTATAGAGTGTGGTTACAATCTGTGCATCCTTCCACTACGGGATAGTGTGATACATGTCATTGTGTTTACACAGACATACACTGCTCCATTCTAGGAACGAGCTGCAGGGACCCCGTTATAGTTGGCTTTGAGCAATTATATAGGAATTTAGGGGGGTGCTTTGTATTGTGGAGGGTGGGCTTGCCAATTGTGGGGATTTTTGCACTCTCTTGCCCCTCAGTCTCACGAGGGGTATCTTTTCCCTATACAGTGTGCTTGATTTTAGAGGAATACTTTTGGGGGGGGGGGGTTAGACCACCTGGGAACCCCCTTGTTTCATAGGGAGTTCTCTCCCCCTTTTTTTCTATCTATGGGGGGGTCTTGGGTCATTGCGCTAATAATTTGTTGTATATCAGTTTTAAAGCAATGAATCCTTTTTTTGTGGTTAACTCTTTAGGGTGTGTAGAAGTCCTTTTTTTATTTTTTGTTTGTTGGCTCAGTATATTATTGATTACACCCCCCGATATATATCCGGTGAGTTCTATATATTCATACTAGGTGGGATTCCCATTTATTCAATTTTTAGCAATTATAGACCTCCCCAGCAACAATGGACCCCCCTGCAAAAATAGATCCCCTCCAGCAACAAGAGATTCCTCAGCAACCAGCATCAATATGCCCTCCAGCAGCAAACAACAAAGACCCCTCCCTCAACAGTAGATCCTTCCCAGCAACAATTGACCCCCCAGCAACATAAGACCCACCCCCAGCAACAATAGATCCCCCACGAGCAACAGAAGACCCCCTCAGCAACAATAGACCCCCCTCCTCCGCAAAAAACAAATCCCCTCCAACAACAATAGATTCCCCAGCAACCAGCATCAATAGACCCTCCAGCACACCCCAGCACCCCTTGCCATTACATACATTCAGTTGTGGAGGTGCTGAAACTGCGTTCCCCCTCGTTCCGGCTGAAAAAAGCCTTGCTGTTCTGTGTTACTGGTTGATGTTTGGGGCTTATTCACCGCTACCGTCTCGTAGAAGCTGTTCTGTGATTCTGGTTGTTGTGTGGGGCTTATTTGCCATGGCCGTCTTGTAGAAGCTGTGCTGTGTTGCTGGTTGATGTGTGGGGCTTATTCATAGTTGCAGACCTGAAATATTAGCGCTGGATGGACAATTGGGGAAACATCTGCCAGAATATTCTTTCTCTATGATGACATTGTGACCTTTCCATCGTAGGGTAGTCAAGATGGACCCTGAGGATCGGGTATGGACCACAGCGGAGAGGAACACTCTTCTGAACTTAATCCAGGATGGGGGCTTCATTCCAGGGCTGACCCAGGAATTTTTTTCGAACTGGGCTACCTTTGAACGCCTCAGTGTCCTACTGAACCGATGCAACATCAGAGTCAGGTGAGGGGGTCATTCGTTGCGTCATTATAGTGAACGGGACAGAAAAATTATTTTTGGATTGTAAAATTCCCTATTGTAGGAAACGTTCCTGCCTGTGACCAACCTGCTTGTAGGCTGAGGAGCTGGGGAGGACCCAGGCAGTAGGCACCCATTTTGAAGACTTAGCACACACAGTGGTTGGGAATGTGGAATATATTGTTAACAGTTTCAGGTACAACAATTGAGTCTCTTCAAGAGTTATAACTGAGCGACAACACCCACAAAGGAGACGGAACTCCAGCAGGAGAGGGGAAGGCCGAGGCTGGTGGCACCTGACACAGAGGTGGAAGGCAGGCAGATGCAGTGAGCTCAATAGTGGGGAAGTCTCCAAAGTAGTCTGTGCAAGTCCCTGTATTGTTCCTCCTCCTCTGGAACCTGCCTCTGCGCCCGGTTCACTCTCCATGACCAACGGGTCCCAGTTATGGTATTTGGATAGTTACATTGGTCCAAGTTGGAGTTCTTTGTTACCTTCTTCAGCCTCCCGAGGTGACAGCGTTCAGGCCTGGAGATTGGCCACTTAGGTCTGAGCACTGCATCCTAGAAGGAGATCACATGCAACCCCATACCTGGAAGAAACGAGTATTTATCAAGGACTCTCTTGTAGGTGAGCACAGGAAAGGTGAGTATTGGCAAGTGTGGGTTCTTCTTACAAGAGAACCTCTCATTAACGCAAAGTAACTACTTCCCATTATAGTGTGCAATGGATGTTGCTTCTACATAACCCATCACTTTTTACTTCGGCCCTTGAGGACATTGGTGATGATGAGGATGGGAGGGTCACATACCTCTCTTTATGAAGCTCATCTTCTAAGACAGCTACCCAAACTAACTCTACCCTGGAAGATTCTTGGAAATCTAGATAACAGGTAATATCTTTGTTTTCCACCAGCCCTTTTTGATGTTCGATTTGTAAAACTACCATAGGTGACAGCGTGTAGGCTGGTGCAGTCTATTTTCTCCACTGCAGGTGGCGCTCAACCACAGCCACAGTGCAGAGGGAGAGGAAGTCAGGAAGAACATGGGTTACTGGGGCAGCGATCCGGTTGGATGCTGACAGACCATGTGACTTTGGTGGCCATCTTGGGTCAGGTAGAGTCTATGTAACCACTTCAATACTGGGCACTTTTACCCCCTTCCTGCCCAGGCCAATTTTTAGCTTTCAGCGCTGTCGCACTTTGAATAACGTTGGCGCGGTCATGCAACACTGTACCCAAATGACTTTTTTTTCACACAAATAGAGCTTCCCTTTGGTGGTATTTAATCACCACTGGGATTTTTTTTTTTGCTATATAAACGAAAAAAAGACCAAAAATTAAAAAAAAAAACACGTTTTTATTTGTTTCTGTTATAAAATTTTGCAAATAAATAATCTTCATAACTTTATGTCAAAATGCACTCTGCTACATTTTTTTGAAAATAACCCAAATCGGTGAGTATTATTTATTCTGTAGGAAAGTTCCACAAACTATGAGATATACAGCGGGTAAAATAAGTATTGAACACGTCACCATTTTTCTAGGTAAATATATTTCTAAAGGTGCTATTGACATTAAATTTTCACCACATGTCGGTAACAACCCATGCAATCCATATATACAAAGACACCAAAACAAATACGTTCAGAAATGAAGTTCTGTGTAATAAAATGGAATGACACAGGGAAAAAGTATTGAACACACAAAGAAAGGGAGGTGCAAAAAGGTATGGAAAGCCAAGGCACCAGCGTAAATCTATCAGTAATTAAAAAGCAATCCTGCCCCTTGTCGGTGCAAATTAATATCAGCTGGTTCAGTCTCAACTGATGGCCTATAAAAAGGTGTCTCATTACCAAGGTGTCACACAACATCTCATGATGGGTAAAAGCACAGAGATCTTTCAAGACCTTTGCAACCTTATTGTTGCAAAACATACCAATGGCATTGGTTACAGAAGAATTTCCAAACTTCTGAATGTTCCAGTGAGCACTGTCGGGGCTATAATCTGGAAATGGAAAGATTATAATTAACCACCATAAACCAGCCAAGACCAGGTGCTCCACGCAGGATTGTCTGGCAGAGGAGTGAAAAGAATTATCAGAAGAGTTGTACAAGAGCCAGGGACCACGTGTGGAGAGCTTCAGAAAGACCTGGATTTAAGAGGAACAATTGTTTAAAAAAAAAAAAAATAAGTAATGAACTCACCCGTCATGGCCTGTATGCACGCTCACCACGCAAGACTGCATTGCTGAAGAAAAGGCATTTTAAAGCTCAAGTAAAGTTTGCTGCACAATATTTAGACAAGCCTGTGAAATACGGGGAGAATATAGTCTGGTCAGATGAGACCAAAATGGAACTCTTTGGATGCCATAATACACACCATGTTTGGAGGTCACATGGCACATCACCCCAAAAACACCCCCCATACCAACAGTGAGGTTTGGAGGTGGGAACATCATGGTGTCGGCGGGGATGTTTTTCAGCATACAGTACTGGCAAACTTCATATCATTGAGGGAAGGATGAATGGAAAAATGGACCAAGACATTCTTGGATAAAAATCTGCTGCCATCTACCAGGATGATGAAGATGAGACGAGGGCGGACATTTCAGCAAGACAATCATCCCAAACACAAATCCAAGGAAACTCTCAATTGGTTTCAAAGAAAGAGAAAATAAATCTGCTAGAATGGCCCCCCAGCCAATCACCAGACTTGGATCCAATAAAAAATCTATGGAAAGAACTAAGCACCAGAGTTCATAGAAGGTTAGCGTGTTCAATACTTTTTTTCTGGTGTCCTTCCATTTTATTACACAGAACTTCATTTCTGAACGTATTTGTTTTGGTTTTGTTGTATGTATGGATAGCACAGGTAGGGATAACAAAAAGAGAATTCTGGCTTGGAAGGGGTGTTAACCCCTTCCAAGCCAGTGTCATTAGTACAGTGACAGTGTATAGTATTAGCACTGATCACTGTATTATTGTCACTGGTGATGTCAGTGGCAGTTAGCCAGTGCCCCCCCAGCTCCAGTTAGTGTCAGACTGCCCACTGCACCATGACAGTCCCACTATAAGTCTCTGATCACCGTCATTAGTAGTATAAAAAAATATATATATAAATTCTAGTATATTTACCATAGTGTGTAGACACTATAACTTTCACACAAACCAATCAATATATACTTATTGGAATTGCCGTATTTATCGGCGTATAACACACACCTTAACTTTAAGAGGGAAGTTTCAGAAAAAAAACAAATTTTAAACTAAGGGTCAGTGCTCTGCAGCCTCACCAGTGCCCATCAATGCCGCCTGATCTATGCCCATCTGCAGACTCTAATATGCCTATTATTGCAGCCTGCTTAGTGCCCATCTGCAGACTCGCCTTTGCAGATGATTGCAGCCACGCCAGTTCTGGATGACACAGATCCACGATCTCCTGTGTATGCGGTGCTCAGTCACTCAAATGTCCTGCCCGGCTCATATGATGGACAGAACAGTGGTCCAATGCCGGGCCAGGGGGGGGGGGGGGGGGGGGCAGGACTGTGTGTGACTGAGCGCCGGATACACAGGAGATCGCGGCTGTGTGTAATCCAGCGGCACTCGTTCCCACCTTCCACTCTGAGGCAGCAAGGATCGGCGTATAACACGCACACACGATTAGTGCGTGTTATACGCCGATAAGTACGGTATTTGTTATCAAAGAAAGACCTAAATTGGCCTCCATTTATGAAGAAATTAGATTTTTGAATTTTTTTTATTGGATATGTTTTATAGCAGAAAGTAAAAAATATTGTTTGCTTGTTTTTTTTGCTAAGTTTTCTGTCTTTTTTCGTTAATATAAATAAAAAAAAAAAAACCCCAGTGCTGATCAAATACCGCTAAAAGAAAGCTTTATTTGTGTGGAAAAAAAAAATGATATACGTTTTGTTTGTGTACAGCGTTACCTGACTGTGCAGTTGTCAGTTAAAGTAGTGCAGTGCTGAATAGCAAAAACTATCCTGGTCATGAAAGGGGGTAAAGGTACTTTGGAGGGTCCTGAAGTGTTTAACTGAAAACCCGATCAGAGTGAAAGGGCCCTTATTGTGTTTGGGTTGAATGGAGGTGGTGGATCGATCAGAATCTCCAAATCATAGCATAAAAAATGAATCCATAATTTTGTTCCATTCCTTATGTTATGATTCAAAGATTCTGATGGATCCAACTCCATCCAAACCAAACAGAGTGCATAAGTAATCTCCCGAAATAATGAATGAACACGTTAACGTGAATATAGTCAAATAACTTCTCAAATACGAAGCAAATCTCACCTCCATTTCTGGATAGCTGTTAGCCCCTCCCATCAGTGGTGCAAATGTAAACCCCGCCTCTAAACAGGCATGGCAGAATGAAGAAGGAATGCTGCCCATTGGAGTGTGGCGGGTTTACAGTGCCTTGAAAAAGTATTAATACCCCTTGAAATTTTCCACATTTTGTCATGTTACAACCAAAAACGTAAATGTATTTTATTGGGATTTTATGTGATAGACCAACACAAAGTGGCACATAATTGTGAAGTGGAAGGAAAATGATAAATGGTTTTCAACATTTCTTACAAATAAATATGTGAAAAGTGTGGGACCCCCTTTCACTGCAATTACAGCTGCAAGTCTTTTTGGGGATGTCTCTACCAGCTTTGCACATCTAGAGAGGGACATTTTTGTCCATTCTTCTTTGCAAAATATCTCAAGCTCTGTCAGATTGGATGGAGAGCATCTGTGAGCAGCAATTTCCAAGTCTTGCCACAGATTCTCAATTGGATTTAGGTCTGGACTGTGACTGGACCATTCTAACACATAAATATGCTTTGATCTAAACCATTCCATTGTAGCTCTGGCTGTATGTTTAGGGTCGTTGTTCTGCTGGAAGGTGAACCTCCGCCCCAGTCTCAAGTCTTTTGCAGACTCTAACAGGTTTTCTCCTAAGATTGTCCTGTATTTGTCTCCATCCATCTTCCCATCAACTCTGACCAGCTTCCCTGTCCCTGATGAAGAAAAGCATCCCCACAACATGATGCTGCCACCACCATGTCTCACGGTGGGGATGGTGTGTTCAGGGTGATGTGCAGTGTTAGCTTTCCACCACACATAGCGTTTTGCTTTTAGGCCAAAAAGTTCAATTTTGGTCTCATCTGACCAGAGCACCTTCTTCCACATGTTTGCTGTGTCCCCACATGGCTTCTCACAAACTGCAAACAGGACTTCTTATGACTTTCTTTCAACAATGTCTTTCTTCTCGTCACTCTTCCATAAAGGTCAGATTTGTGGAGTTCACGACTAATAGTTGTCCTGTGGACAGATTCTCCCACCTGAGCTGTGGATCTCTGCAGCTCCTCCAGAGTTACCATGGGCCTCTTGGCTGCTCCTCTGATGAATGTTCTCCTTGCCCGGCCTGTCAGTTTAGGTGGACGGCCATGTCTTGGTAGGTTTGCAGTTGTGCCATACTCTTTCCATTTTCAGATGATGGATTGAACAGAGCTCTGTGAGATGTTCAAAGCTAGGGATATTTTTTTTATAACCTAACCCTGCTTTAAGCTTCTCAACTTTATCCCTGACGTGTCTGGTGTGTTCCTTGGCCTTCATGATGCTGTTTGTTCTCTAAGGTTCTCTAACAAACCTCTGAGGGCTTCACAGAACAGCTGTATATATACTGAGTTTAAATTACACACAGGTGGACTCTATTTACTAATTAGGTGACTTCTAAAGACAATTGGTTCCACTAGATTTTAGTTAGGGGTATCAGAGTAAAGGGGGCTGAATACAAATGTCCCCCACACTTTTCACATATTTATTTGCAAAAAAATGTTCAAAACCATTTATCATTTTCCTTCCACTTCACAATTATGTGCCACTTTGTGTTGGTCTATCACATAAAATCCCAATAAAATACATTTATAAAATACAATTTTTGGTTGTAACATGACAAAATGTGGAAAATTTCAAGGGGTAGGAATACTTTTTCAAGGCACTGTATGTACCTATGTGCAGGTGAGTTAGTATTGAACAGCTTATCAGGAACAGCACTGGAGCATCAAGTTGATGGTATCTTGACTGCAATGGAAACATGGAGCTGATCTGTGCCATGTGCTCACAGTATGAAATAATGCATCTCTTCTCTGTCCCCTCAGCAAGCAACAGGTGGAGGCACAGTGGCAGCTTCTGAAGGAGGAATTCTGGAAGCGGAAGTGGATGGTGGATGACGGTCTGGGCCAAGCTTCTGCACTTACTTTGGATTTCCCATTCTATGAGGAGTTGGAGCAAATACTAATTTCACAAAAACCGGCCAAAGTACGCAAGAGGGAGGCCGACAGCAGTGGTGAGTGAGGAGCTTACAGTGTAATGAACATTTATACAGATTTTAAGTTATATAGCTTTGTACAGCAAACATTGAGTCAGTCACATCAGTTATACATTTATATAGCGCTGACATATACCACCGTGTTGTACAGAGAACACTGAGCCAGTCACATCAGTTATACATTTATATAGTTCTGACATATACTGCCATGTTGTACAGAGAACACTGAGCAAGTCACATCAGTCTGTGACCCAGTGGAGCTTACACTCTAATGTCCTCCAACAGTCACACATTATTATTATTATTACTACATTGATATAGCTCTGACATATAACGTAGTGCTGTACAGAGAACACTGAGCCAGTCACATCAGTCTCTGCGCCAAAGGAGCTTCTCCACCACGTGGTGCTGTTTTGCAAAGGTGCTGTTGGCTCACTCTGCTTTGGTTTCAGCTGGAGGAAACATCAACCCTGGGCCTGTCCTGCAGGCTTCTCTCTCAACCACCATGCAGTGGTGGGGGGAGATGAAGGTGGAGGCTCTCCAGAGGCACTGAGGCCTACTCCATGTGCTCAAGCTGCAATGGATGCTGGGCCTGGCCCTATGCAAGGGAGTCCTTACCAGTCTTCCAGCATTGCTAAGGAGGAACAGAAACTTGCTGTCATGAAAGAAGATCTCAGAAAAAAGAAAACCCTGCATAGTAAGTCTGGAAACAGTAAGAGGGAATTCTCCAAGCTGAAGTCTCTGGAGGAGGCATTGAAAAAGCAGGAGAAGTTGGTCGCCTCTCTGAAGGAAAGCAGCGATGTGTTCAGAGAAAAGTGTGAGAATGAGGAGAGATTCCAACAGATGAAGGAAAGTGCCTGTGCCAGTACCAGCCAGAGGGTGGATACCAGAGCAACAGCGACAGTATGGATGGGAGGTAAGGAAGTGGCTTCACATGGTGCCCCGAGTACTACCCATGTCTCAGGATCTGTCGTGTCCAAGTCAGTATCTGCCCCCCTCCCTCCCCAGCAGCCTGGGTCATCTCAGGAGGAGGTTGAGGAAAATGGTGGATTGCTGCAGACCATTACAGAAATGGAATCTCCCTTGAGTGGCACTGACTCGTCAGGTCATGGTTAAGTAGTGCTTGCTGAAAATCTCTCTCAGTGTGTGGAGGACTTTCCTGAGACTGCAACTGCTAACAGATCCTTGCAATCAGCAGGGAATGTAGGAGGAGATGGCGTGTATCCAGACAGAGAATAGCCTGCTGGCTGTGAGGAGTCCCACATGGACACTAACAGTGCAGAGCAGGAATGTCACATGAACATTGAAACTGCAGAGCAGGAGACCCGTATGAGCGCTGAAACAGCTGGTGTTTTTTCTAAACGGAAGACCTTACTTGATGATGGGACTGCTGGTAACTGTGGTACTTCTGGGACTATGGTGAGCGGGACTGTTGTGCTGGAGAGGAGGAGGGAGGATCAAGTGGTGGGTAATTTACCAAACCAGATTTCAGACGTTCCTACACCGCCAGTTGAAGTGTCATCTGTTCCAGTTAGGAATTATGCTAGGGCTGTGTTGGGACAAAGTCATGCTGCTAGTGGAAGGGAGTCAGTTGTGCGTCTTCCACCTAACGCACCTTCTTCTATTAAACGCAGGAATGTGGTACAGCTCAGGTGGGAAGGAGGAGGTATTCCAGCTATCAGGAGGGTGGTTGTGGATAAGATCCTAGCCATGGGATTTAAGGCATAGGATATTTATGCTCTTATCAGTCCGGCTGGTTCCTATGAATATGATTTGTCATTTGTGCGTCCAGAATCGCTGGATCTGTTTTGGGAGCGGTTTGAGCGTGTATATAGGAGCCAGCGGGACTGGAAGGGGCTTGTCCCCAATGTTGTCTCACGACAGCCCTTGATTAAGAATGTAACTATCCTGACAAGGAATGAGTCTATACCCCCCTGAGGATTTATGGGTCTGGTTGAGGAGATTTGGTGAAATTTTGTGCCCGCTAAAAAAGATTGTGGATGATAGAGGAATCTGGACGGGTGGGTGGTCGGTGACAGTGAGGTTGAGTGTGTGTGAGAATGTGGTCCAGCATTTGCCCTCCTCTGCCTTTATTGGTAGAGATAGGATTACCGTCTTTTACCGTGGTCAACCTAAGCTGTGCCATAAATGTGGAGTCAAGGGACATTTCTCCTCTTCCTGTCCAGAACAGAAGTGCTCTTTGTTCCAGGAACTGGGGCATCTGGCGAGGGACTGTAATATCATTAAATGTAACCTATGTGATAAGGTTGGTCACCCTTATAGCCAGTGCCCTGATGCTTTGCACAATAAGCCAGAGCTAGTGGAGGAATTCTTCTGTCCAGATAGAGAAGAGTCTGGGTTGGCGGAGGTTGTACCAGGGAATCCTAGTGTCTCTGTCACATCAGAATCTGTGTCTGTGAGGCCCTCTGTGGTGTCGGTGTCCCCCCAGTCTGTGGTCTCCCAGTCAGTGTCAGAAAGTGTGGTTGTCAAGTCTGTGTCTGCACCTATTGTTTCTCCTAGGGTAGTGAAGGCAGTGGAGGGTGCTGGACCAGCGTGTATGTTGGTGCCAACCCCTCTTCCTCGGCGTGGCAGAAGTGCGGCTGGAAGTCAGCAGACACCGAGGGGTGGAGTGAGAAATAGATTGGATGATGGTTGGGGGGGGGAGGTGGGAAGGGATTGAGAGTGGTTGGTGCAGAGTGCAGAGGTGAATGATGTGGAAGTCGGGTGAATGATGTGGGGGGAGGGGTTAATGGGGGGGTTTTGGAATCACATCCTGATGGCGATTAAATGTCAAAATGTTTCTTACCCTGGATTGTATTTAAATTGAGGTTTGGGGTTTGTAGTCTCTTTTTTGTTGTCATTAAAATATGTTTCTTTCTATGTTATCTTGTCAGGAAACGTTTTTTTTTACTTGCTGATGTAAGCACGCTTGTTTTGGTTTAGTTGTTGTTTATTTTTATGCAAATATGTTTTTATTAATAAGCTGTATGTTTGTATGATTTTTTTAATAAACAAAAATAACACTGTTATTAATATATATTTATATAGCTCTGACATATACCACAGTGTTGTACAGAGAACACTGAGCCAGTCACACCAGTCTCTCCACCAGGTGGTGCTGTTCTGCTAGCTGCTGCTGGCTCACTCTGCTGGGAGAAACATCATGCAGCGGGTGGTGGAAGATGAAGGTGTAGGCTCTCCAGAGGCACTGAGGCCTACACCATGTGCTCAAGCTGCAATTGATCCTGGGCTTGTCCCTATGCAAGGGGAGTCCTTCCAGGGCAGAGTGGTGAATAGACTTCGCCATATTACTGAGGAGGAACAGAAGCTTTCTGTCCTGAAAGCAGAGTCCAGGAAATCTGTCCCTCATTCTTAAGGCTAGGTTCACATCTATGCGGTTGCAGTTGATGCAGTTTTTAAGCGCGCTTTGCGGTACATTTTGCATTTTTTTTTCTCCTTAACTGCCTGCCGACCGTATGCTGTACATATACAGCTTCCCTGAGCAGAATCTTGTACCTGTATGTGATTCTGCACTTTCGGGTCTGGGGCACACATGCATGCCGCCGGCGACCCGCTCCCGCTGTGATTGCCAGTGTCATTGGTACAGTGACAGTGCATATTTTTAGCATGGATCACTGTGTTGGTGTCACTGGTGCCCAAAGAAGTTTCACTTAGTGTCCAATTTGTCCGCCGCAATGTCACAATCCCGCTGTCGCTGATCGCTGCCATTACTAGTATAAAGAATCAAATTTTAAAAAATTCCATAAAAATATCCCATAGTTTGTAGATACTATAACCTTTGCGCAAACCAATCAATATACGCTTATTGGGATTTTTTTTTACCAAAAATATGTAGTAGAATACATATCGGCCTAAATTTATGAAGCAATTAGATTTTTTTTTTTTACTTTCTTTGATATGTTTTATAGCAGAAAGTGTAAAATATTGGGGTTTTTTTTCAAAATAGTCTGTCTTTTTTTGTTTATAGCGCAAAAAATGAAAACCACAGTGGTGATCAAATACCACCCAAAGAAAGCTCTATTTGTGAGAATAACGGACATCAATTTTATTTGTGTACAGCGTCGCACGACCGCACAATTGTCAGTTAAGATAACGCAGTGCTGTATTGCAAAAAATGGCCTGGTCTTGGAGGGGGGTAAACCTTCCAGAGCTCAAGTGGTTATCAAACAGTGAATACCCAGTTGTGAAGGAGCGGGCGGCAGCCGCGTCCTTAACAACTGATGTCTCATTAGCTGTCAGCGGGATTCCCCACTGACAGCTGAATGTAAACCAAAGAATACCGGCATTAAAAAAGTCTTGCGTTTTTGGTGCAGGTCCATTGAGGTCTATTACACGCAAAACCCAGTCTGCTGTAGGAAAAAAAAAGTCCCTGACCCTTTCCAAAAACGCATAGAGGTGAGCATCTCCCATAGGAAGCCAGGTTCTTTGGACTGTAGTGCGTTTCTGCAAAACGCACTAAAAAACGCAAAGGTGTGAACATAGCCTAACAACCAGTGAATAGCTGGTTGTCTGTGTCAGATTGAGAGGTCTCTAGGTCCTGGTAGAAGGCAGCATAGGTTGGGGTCTTGTTGTAGAGAACCCTGCCAGTCTATGGGCTCTGGGGAAGGTGTACCTGCCTGTGAGCAGGGTGCAGAGTGTTATGTTGGTGAGGAGACACACAGAGGCTGAGGTGAATGAGAACAATGTATTAAGAAAAGTCCCAACAATGCACAATTGGGCCCTGTGGGTAGGTACAGGTGTCCGGAACCACTTACGAAACTGTAACAGCAGAGCGTAGCTTGACTTGAGGCAGACAGCTTCTGCAACGAGGAGTGGGAATGCAAATCCACACCCAAATGGGAGACTTCCTAAATCCAAGGAAGCATGGAGGCCCTGCACTATTTCTACTCCTTCAGAACCTTTCCCTAGCGCTGAGCAATCTCCTTGAGAGACGGGGAACCTTTCCCTACACTATCCACTTAAACAGACACTGTCCTGACCCAAGATGGCCACTGAGGTTATGAGAGCACCAGCGTACAATCAGACACCAAGTTCCATTTCTCTTCTGTATTGCCACTTTGGTCGAGTGGCACCTACAGTGGGAAGTATAGACTGCAACTACCAACAGGCCAAACAGGTTTCTCTTATGGAGGCAGTTCACCCCTCACGTGGCCATGCTCCGGACCCCCTCCGCCAAGCTGGTTGTTAAGGACGCCGGTGCGTGCCAGCTCCTTAACAACCAGCTACTCACTGGTTGTAAAAGGTGCCAGCGGGTGCCAGCTCCTTGGAAATGCAGATGGGGGAGGAAGTTTAGAGGAATTTTGTTCCTCTGTGATTTCCTTACTCACAGGGAAGCAGCTATCAGATTGGATGCCTGTGCCCCATGTGACTCTGGTGGCCATCTTGGGTCAGGCAGAGTCTGTTCAAGATGCTGGCTCCCAAACTTGGTTTCTCTATGATTTCCTCGGTCACAGGAAGACAGTTATTAGATTGGATGCCGGTGTTCTGACGAGTAGTGTCCCCCCATCGGATAGTGTCCGCTCCGAACTGCGCAGGTGCTGCGCTTGCGCAGTAAGAAGGACAAAGGAGATGCCGAAAGTCTCCGAAGAAGAACAGCTGATGAAGTATCTGCCCTTATCACCACCCCACACACCACCCCTTACAAAGTTTACGAGCCTCGGGAGCGTGCGGGGCCGTGCGGGTGCATGTAACATAATGCGGTATTAACTGCGCATGCACAATGTAGAGATAATGCTCAGCTGTTAATTTTCAGCTATTTTCGGAGTGTCCTATGTACTCCATTGGCGCTTGCGCAGTAGAGGGCGGACACTATCCGATGCCAGGTGCTGCGCTTGCGCAGTAGAGGGCGAACACTATCGGATGGGGGACTACTTTCCATAGGACACCGATGCACAATGTAACTCTGGTAGCCATCTTGGGTCAGGCAGAGTCTATTTAAGATGCTGACTCCCGGGCTTGCTGCCCTTTTTGCAAGTGGCTAGCATAGAGAAAGGATCCCTGTCTATCAGGGACAGTACTAGAGACAGGGAAAGGTTCCAGCGGAGCAGGGACAGCGCAGTGGCTATGTCTATCTATCAGGAAGCCTTCCCTTTTGTTGTGGACCAGCGAAGCCGCATTCCTCTCCTCCGTGGCAGACTGACAACATCTTCCAGATTGCATCTCAAGGGTCCACAGCTGTCTCAGTTGTAGCTGGCTCCGGTTGGGTGTGCTCCCCACTGAGCCTGTTTCATTTGCTAAACTGATCTTCAGTAGACTGTTAATGCTGAACTTGGACTCAATACTGCACCTAACCCACATGGAGATTGCTCCCTGGTGGCCATCAAACTCAACATTGTAAGCCTAGAGTGGTGCCCCATCTGACTGCAGTTTACAAACCCCTCTATGTCTCCGCCATTACCTTCATACCTGTGATCTCCTTCATATTGCAGGGCTGGAGGATCCTTCCCTGCTGGATTCAGAGGACCCAATCATATCGACAAACCTCAGGGAGGAAGAGTTGGAAGAAATGCAGAATGATGCTGGGCCCGATGTGGAGGAGGAGGTGGAAGTAGTGCAGAATGATGTTGGGCCTCATGTCAATGGGGAGGCTCCTGCAAGAGGTGCGGGTCATATTTTGTGGAAGCAACTGTTGTCTATAACATCCAATCACTTTCCTTCATTGTTCGACCACATTCACATGGACATAACAAGGTATGCACCTGTGTTTGCCCGCATGCTCAGAACACCTGTGCATCCCTTTGCCGGCAGTCCCATTCATGTCAATTCGATCGCAGAAGCTGCACAGACACAGCCGCTGCGCCCAGTTTGACATCCCCGTGAGTACGGGTACATGTCCCCGAATGCAGACAGAATGCAGTGTGAGTTAGGGGACACACACCTACATTCACACAGCTATTAAACTGGGAGCAGCAGCTGTATCCCAGTTGATATGAATGGCACTGTCGGATGCATAGAACACCTGTGCATCTGGTGCGGGCAAACACAGCCTTCTGTATGGGTGTATGGCTGTATGCCTTAGTTGGACTGTGTAAACGAGGCCTATGAATGAATTGGCTTTCTGTGGAATGCATTCCTATTTTGCAGTTTTTACACATCCTTTTTTTCTGTAACCGAAGTGTTGGCCCATAATTTCTCTCTCACCAGCCACGTGTGGTAACTTCAAACATGATCTCTGCTCCATGCGCTGTGTACATAGTGCTGGTCCCCTCCAGTGTCTGTACCATTGATATTGGTAGTCCGGTAACTAAACCCTGCAGCAGGCTTTTACATAATGACTCCTAGTGGAATGACTTTACCTACAAAGTGAATCTGTACTTCAAATTAATCTCTTGTTCCTGCTTCCTCCGGAGGTGGCTTGGGGTTATTTGAGCAATTTCTGACTCTCAGGTAAGTAGCCACTTGAAACAATTATTATATTTTTATTATACAGGATTTATATAGCCTCAACAGTTTGCGCAGCGCTTTACAACATGAGGGCAGACAGTACAGTTACAATACAATTCAATAGAGGAGGAATCAGAGGGCCCTGATTGTTAAAGCTAACAATCTAGAAGGGAGGGTCAAGTGAAACAAAAGGTAATAACTGTGGGGGATGAACTGATGAAGAAAATGAAAATACAGTTGTTAGGTGTGGGTAGGGTAGGCTTCTCTGAAGAGGAGGGTTTTCAGGGATTGTCTAAATGCTAATAGAGTATGAGATAATCTGACAGATTGGGGTAGGGAGTTCTATAGAATTGGAGAGGCTCTGGAAAAGTCCTGGAGGCGAGCATGGGAAGAGGTGATGAGGGAGCTAGAGAGCAGGAGGTCTTGAGAGGAATGAAGCGAACGATTAGGTTTGAGACTAGGTTAGTGATGTAGCTGGGAGCTGAGTTGTGGATGGCTTTGTAAGTAGTTGTCAGTATTTTGAATTTAATTTGTTGGGTGAGCGGAAGCCAGTGGAGGGATTGGCAGACAGAAGCAGCATACACAGAGCGATTGGTAAGGTGGATGAGTCTGGCAGCAGCATTCATGATGTATTGAAGGGGGGATAGACTATGTAGAGGTAAGCCAGTGAGGAGGAAGTTGCAATAGTCAAGATGAGAGATGACCAGGGGGTTAATTAAGAGCTTTGTTGTGTCATTGGTAAGAAAGGGGCGTATTTTGGAGATGTTACGGAGGTTGAGGCGGCAAGATTTGAACAGTGATATGACGTGGGGCTTAAAGGAGAGTCCAAAATTCCACCTAGGACCTTGGCATGCGAGGATGGGCTTATAGTTATGCCATCGATTTTGACAGAGAGATCAGGGGAAGGTGCACGTGGTGGAGGAAAAATTATACGTTCGGTTTTGGATAGATTGAGTTTGGGGAAGTGGTGTGACATCCAGACTGATATATCTATTAGTAAATTAGTGATACGTGAGGAGACAGAGGGATTTAGCTGAGGGGTTGTAGAGAGGGTATTTGAAGCCATGGGAGGCTATCAGCTGACCCAGGGAGGAGGTGTAGATTGAAAATAGGAGAGGTCCAAGAACAGAACCTTAGGGGACCCCAACAGAGAAAGGAAGAGGAGAGGAGGAAGTAGAATTGTAAGTAATTCTAAATGTGCAGTTGGATAAGTAGGAAGAGAACCAGCGAAGAGTACAGTCACAGGGAGACCAAAGGCGTGGATTTTTTTGTGGAGAAGGAGGTGGTCAACCCTATCAAAGGCAGCAGAAAGGTCCAGGAGTAGGAGGACAGAATAGTGTCTATTGGTTTTGGCCGTTAGTAGATCGTTTGTTAGTTTTAGAAGAGCAGTTTCTGTGGAGTGTTCCAGACTGAAGGGGATCAAGAATGCTATTCTCAGCAAGTTGGTCGCTCAGTCGGTTGTAGACCAGACATTGAAGGAGTTTGGATAAAAAGGGAAGCAAGAAGATGGGGCGTATTTTGTTATGATTGGTTGGGTCTAGTGAGGGCTTTTTAAGTATGTGCACGTTTTAGAGAGTTGCGGAAGATGCCAGAAGAGAGGGAGAGATTTAAAATGTGGGTTAGAGAGTGTAGAATAGAGCCAGAGGGTGAACATAGCATTTGCGAGGGAACAGGATCCAGAGGGCAGGTGGTTAGCTGGACGTTATCAAGTAGTTTAGCACATAAGAAGTGATATATAAGCTGTGCGGTTGAGAAGAGGAATGAAGAAGAGTTAGTTTAAGAATAGAGGACACAGCTATCAGAAGGAGTGGTAGAGAGTACATGTTACAAGGAGAAGGAGCTGAAGGGGTAAACAAGGTCACCTGTGGTCTGTGTGGTGTTTTTTAAAGTATTTATTGTGTTCTTTCGCTTTGTGCATTCGCTGAAGTGAAAGGACAGAAGTGCTCCCACTTATAGAAATAGCCCCACTTTGAGAAAGGGCCCTCACACCAAGAGTGCCCCCCTTGGCAATAATATTTTTAGCCATCTAAAAGGAGGGTTTTCGTGCCACTGACTACAAATGTGAGAGTCATTCTTCCCATTGACCATTATGCTAATGTACCGTGAGCTGTAGATAGAGCAGTTATTAGTAGGGGTTTGCTGAGATCAGGGATGTAACCAAAGAATTTCCAAGCTCAACTTACCAACCAGCCTGCGACCAAATGAATTAACCTGCCTAACAGTTTGCGTTAAAAACAGGGGTTTAGTTGCACACATTTGCAAATACATGCATAAGCTGCAGAATACATGTGCACCCACTGTGGAGACTCTTCAAAGTTAGAGTTAGGGTCTGCAGGATACAGGGTGCCTTGCCGTGGCCTACAGCTTATGCATGTATTTGCAAATGTGTGCAACTAAACCCCTGTTTTTAACGCAAACTGTTAGGCAGGTTAATTCGGTTGGTCACAGGCTGGTTGGTAAGTTGAGCTTGGAAATTCTTTGGTTTTATTTTACATGCATTTGCCCTTCCAGTGCTTCTTGCTGTGAAGACCAGTTAAAGGTGGGGGCAGTGACCTTTTTTTGTTTTGTTTGCTGAGATCAGAAATGTATTTCAAGGGTTTCTCAGTGTTGAAAAGATTGAGAAAGGCCAGTTTTAAAACAAGACCTTACTGACCTTTTTAGCTGCAGGCATGCCAAGTGGCAACGAGCCTCAAACTATTAAGCCACCACCAGTTGGGAAGTCAGCCACAACTCCAGGAACTCCAGGCAACCTCTGGAGGAACCCTAGAGTTCCATGGAACTCTGGTTAAGAATGGTTGGTCCAATGATCCTCCTCTCACTTGCACATCGCTATTTGCTTAGAAACTAAATCAAAAGTTTTTCATTATCAGGCTGTGTATTTTAAAATCTGTGCAAGTAACACTCGGCTCTGCTCTCCACCAGGTGTGCAGCCCTCTTTGGATCTGCAGTGGTGTAGGCACACTCTCGATGCTATAGTCCAGAATCTCCAGCGGCTACAGGAGTGTATCCAAGATGTCTTGAGGGATATTGAAAGGGTGAATCACATGTTTTCCTTTTGACCCTCCTGGGTCCCCTGGGCATCTTCCTTTGGATGTAGGTGTTATATGTCCTGCATAGTATGCCAATGCCCACTGTGGTATCCATGAACCCTCCCTTGAACAATAAAGGGCCAAAGTTTTACTATAGTGCATTGTGTCCAAACTTGGCACACGTCTTCCAGTTGTTTATACGTGTTTTGTACTGTTTTTTGTTTTATTTAATAAAAGTTTAGCAGCATTTTGTGGTCATCGTTCTGAAATTACATCCTTTAAAGCTGAGCCCCAGCCTTATCTTCAGTTTGGCACCATTGTACTGAAATTACTCTGTGCACAGTAAACGAGTGTGGTAATCGTGTATCTGTGGCCCAGATCAGGTCAAGAAGGCCCCTCCAGCCATAGCCAGCAGTGAGGATTAAGCCTGAAAGATGTCTAGAATGCGCCTTGCAGCGCCCCACTCAATAACTATTGTTTAACCACTTCAGTACTCAGCTAAACCCCCAAAGCTAAGCCATGGCTGGAGGGGTCTGTTGGACTTGATCTGGGCCACAGATAAGCTTTTAACATACTTATCTTTATGTTACTTTTGGTGCGTTGTCCGTGGCTGTCTGTGGTTTTGTTTTCAAATGCAATGGCAGGACTTTTCAGACCAGCCTTTCACAAGTAAGTTGTCATAGAACTCTGGGGGGTGCCAAGTAACCACTGGCGCCAATGATCTTTTTAGCTATATGTAAAGGGCATTGATCCCTCTTGCCACCAATGTAAGGAGCATTCTTCCCACTGATCATCAATGTAAGGAACATTCTTCTCACTGATCACCAATGTAAGGAACATTTTTTCCCACTGACCACCAATATAAGGAACATTCTTCCCACTAACTTCCAATGTAAGGAGCATGCTTACTACTAATCACCAATGTAAGGAACATTTTTCCCACTGACCACCAACGTAAGGGGCATTCTTCCCACTGACCACCAATGTAATGAGCATTCTTCCCACTGATCAGCAATGTAAGGAACATTCTTCCCACTGGTCACCAATGTAAGGAGTATTCTTCCCAGCAACCACCAATGTAAGGAGCATTCTTCCCAGCAACCACCAATGTAAGGAACATTCTTCCCATTGATCACCAATGTAAGGAGCATTCTTCCCACTGACCACAAATGTAAGGGACATTCTTCCCACTGACCACCAATGTAAGGAACATTCTTCTCACTGATCACCAATGTAAGAAACATTCTTCCCACTGATCCCCAATGTAAGGAACATTCTTCCCACTGACCACAAATGTAAGGGACATTCTTCCCACTGACCACCAATGTAAGGGGCATTCTTCCCACTGATCACCAATGTAAGGAACATTCTTCTCACTGATCACCAATGTAAGGAACATTCTTCCCACTGACCACAAATGTAAGGGACATTCTTCCCACTGACCACCAATGTAAGGGGCATTCTTCCCACTGATCACCAATGTAAGGAACATTCTTCTCACTGATCACCAATGTAAGGAACATTCTTCCCACTGATCACCAATGTAAGAAGCATTATTCCCACTGATCACCAATGTAAGGAACATTCTTCCCACTGACCACCAATGTAAGAAGCATTCTTCCCACTGATCACCAATGTAAGGAACATTCTTCTCACTGATCACCAATGTAAGGAACATTCTTCCCACTGACCTCCAGTATAAGGGCTTTCTTCCCACTGTTCATCAGATATGGAGATAAATTACCACTTGTAGATACTGTATATTATTTACATTATTTCTATTGGAGCAGAAGAGATAGTTGTGGTTTCCTGGTTGGATTTACCCTTGGACACATATCCAATGTTTTACTGGCTGCCTAAGGTAATGTTCCATTGCACCCTGAGGGATCTATCATTGCTTCTTTGGCTAAAAAAAAAAAACCTAAATGGCCACACTGAATGATGTGTGCAAAAGTTTTGGGATGTAAAACTATTTTAATCTATAAAATAAAAATGACATTTTTTTGGGTTCTATGCACTAAATTGTGCAATAAATTACATCCAAACACATAGGAAGTTTGAAATTAAGATTGATTGATGTCTTAGATACAACAAGAGGTGCCTCGTGTTACAATGATGGTTTAGAAGGGTTTGGTAGTTTCCATTAGAGGTCCCCAATGTTACGATGATGGTTTAGAAGGGTTTGGTAGTTTCCATTAGAGGTCCCCAATGTTACGATGATGGTTTAGAAGGGTTTGGTAGTTTCCATTAGAGGTCCCCAGTGTTACGATGATGGTTTAGAAGGGTTTGGTAGATCCCATTAGAGGTCCCCAGTGTTACGATGGTGGTTTAGAAGGGTTTGGTAGATCCCATTAGAGGTTCTACGTCTGATAAGGTTGGTGACATTCTGGGGCTTTAATGCATTAGGATTCTACAACATGGTCCATTGGCACATTTCCCACCTGGGAAGAATGGGGAGGAGCAGGTTGCCTGGCACGACCCTCCTGTCCTCCTGCAGTGGTTGTCCAGCTCCTCACCAGCATCATCTAGAAATAAAAGACATCTAGTTAAAGAAAAAGAACACCAGTCTGCAAAAAAAACTAAATGTGTCCATTTAAAAAATATGCAACCTAGTTAAAGCCAACAGTTGCTACAGTAGCAAAGTTTTTAAAAGAGTAGGCAACTTTTTTCAAGCTCTGCCTAGGTCATCATTGGAGAAATTACCCCTCACTTCCTGTCCTGTGACACCCATAGCAGAAATGAGGGGGAGCAGGTGTCGTAGACAAGTAGACACAGAGCAAGACAAATCTGACAGATCTTCTAACCTCTCCCCAAAGCAATGAAATAAATGTGCCTTTTATGCGGTGACCATCCTCATCATTAAGAGAATTTAACACTTCCCTAGTACTAGGGCAGGAAGTGAGATTACAGCAATTAAAAGAACCTGACAGATATGGTAACTTCAATTTCTCACCGGATTCCAGCGTTAATGAGGTTACAAAACATACAACAATGTCCATCAAGTTCAACCTAGTTATTTCAAGTAGGGGGTCAGTCAACAGTAACTGGATTCCAACATACTAAGATTTTAAAAAATTCCTTTAAAAAACGAATCGGAAATTCACTAATTTCATATATAAAAAAAAAAATCTAAATTTTATTGTAATATATATATAAATATATATATATATATATATATATATATATATATATATATATATATATATATATATATAATTTTAACCCCTAAGTGAAAATGTCCAAATTGGGCCCAATTAGCCATTTTCCCTCCCCGGTGTCATGTGACTCGTTAGTGTTACAAGGTCTCAGGTGTGAATGGGGAGCAGGTGTGTTAAATTTGGCATTATCGCTCTCACTCTCTCATACTGGTCACTGGAAGTTCAACATGGCACCTCATGGCAAAGAACTCTCTGAGGATCTGAAAAATAGAATTGTTGCTCTACATAAAGATGGCCTAGGTTATAAGAAGATCGCCAAGACCCTGAAACTGAGCTGCAGCACGGTGGCCAAGACCATACATGTATGTGAATGCATGGAGGGCCGCATTCACGTGCTAATAAATGAAGATAATAAAAATCCTAACATAGTAATAAATAATTTACATTACACAGCCCCGCATCTCTGGTTCCCTTTACATTACACATTACTTACTTAACCACTTGCCTACTGGGCACTTATACCCTCTTCCTGCCCAGGACAATTTTTAGCTTTCAGCGCTGTTGCACTTTGAATGACAGTTGCGCGGTCATACAACACTGTACCCATGTGACGTTTTTGTCATTTTTTTCACATAAATAGAGGTTTCTTTTGGTGGGATTTAATCACCAGTGGGTTTTTTTTTATTTTTTGCTAAAGAAACAAAAAACAAACAAACATTTTTTGTAATAATTTTGTTTGCTATAAAATTTTGCAAACCAGTAACACTGATGAGGCTACACTGATGGGCACCGATGAGATGGCACTGATGAGGTGGCACTGAGGAGGCACTAATAGGTAGCACTGGTGGGCACTAATTGGCAGCATTGAAGGGGACTGAGAGGTGACACTGATAGACGGCACTGATGTGCACTGCTAGGCAGCACTGATGGGCACTGGTAGGCGACGCTGATAATGAGGCATTGATGGGCTCTGATTGGCAGCACTGATAGGTGACACTGAAGGGGACTGATTGGCAGTACTGATGGCACTGAAAGGTGGCACTGATTAGCAACAGAAGCCGGTTACTGGCTTTATTCTTTTCTTCTCACGATGATCGTGATCGTAAGGAGAAAAAAAGCCGATAACCGGTTTACTTCCTGATTTGCCTGACAGCTGATCATGTGGTAAAAGGCCCACTGTGATTGGCCCTTTACCCTGTTCTGTGATCAGCCGAGTCCGAAGGATCACAGTGCGCACCGGCCGTGATCACAGGAGGATGTCTACTGATGTCCTCCCGCCACTGGAAGGCCGTGCTATAGCAGAATGACGGAAAGTGGTTAAAATGTCCGCGGGCCGGGTGCACGTGACTACATCACGTGCACTGACGGGCCGGACATTTAGCGGCGGTGTGCCGAAGGTTGCCGATCCCTGCACTAGTGGGTGCTGTGCACAGAGCATGGATGAGATCTGCGACACCAATCAGAAAAGTATTTAAAGTGTATCTAAAGTAATTTTTTTGTTTTCCTCCCTATTTATCCTGATGGCCAGTGTTACCTAGACAAAAAGTGAAACGAAATGCAGCATTTTGGTTGTCACCAATACAGAAATAGAGAGGAAATCCTCCTGTTGGGTCACCTTTTCCAATTGCAACTGCCCTAGAGGGGAACCTCCTTTTTTAAAGGGCACAGAGGTTTTAACAATTATACCAAATCTTCACTCTTCCACCCCCCCCCCAAAAAAAAAAAAAAAAAAATGAGGGGACTTATTATTTGTTCACCTCTTTGCCCCAGAGAGAATACGAGACTCATATGGTAAGCATTGATTATTCAGGTTGTAGGTCTGGTGGGCTACATCCACAAGCAATGGCAGTCTGTGCCTGCGCAAATGGCATTGTATGACAAGGCTTGTTGCCACTTGTGTTACAATAAAGCTGTACTCCAAGAAATCAACCACTTTCTAAGATGTGCTGGCTTACTATGGGATAAGTCCAAAGCGGTGCATGCCACCTTGTGGACTTACAGTAGCTATTTTATCAATAATTGGCAGCTTTACTAAGCACTGGGAGTACAGCTATTGCTACACTCCCGATGCTCTGACAGGAGATGAGCTGCTTTCCCACACAGCAGCAGCTCTGTCCATCCCTCTCCTCCGCTGTCTATTCACAGAAGGCTTTGTATTTTGTGAATGGGTTCCCATAAAGAGAAGCACTCTATTATTAGGCAGGATGAGGGGAGGGATGGGCACAGTGGCTGCATGCGACTCTACAGCTGCTGGAGCAGCAGAATGCCCTGCTTTGGAGCGCCAGAGGTATAGCAGTAACTAAATTGTAAATTGTAGGCCCATGAGGTGGCATGCACCTCATTGGACTTAACCCATGGTAATCCGGCAGATTTTATGTAGGGGGGAGGGGGCATGATTCCATGGAGTTCAGCTCTAGTAATGCTTGCAATTTCCACATTTGATAGTCCATCCTAGGTATCTCAGCAACATTGGCCCTCTAATTACTGGAGTAGAGGAGACTGGGGAAATGCTTCCTACTGCCTGCAGCAGACTGATTACATCATCTAATGCCTCATACACATGGTCGGACTTTTCGACCAGACTTGTCCGCTGGACGCCGACGGACCAAATCCGACGGACAATCTGACCGTGTGTGGTCTGCATCGGACTTCCGACGGACCGTTGCAGTCGGAAATCCGACGTACTTTAGATTTGAAGCCTGCTTCAAATCTTTACGTCGTAACTCCGCCGGCCTCAGTTTCTGACGGAAAGCCCTTTCATCTGTATGCTGGTCCGACGGACCAGATATGGACCAGATACAACGCAAGGGCAGGGTACCCCCGGACCCCCGAAGTTGGAAGAAGACCCCCTGAGCTGTCTAATAAATTACTTTAAAAACCTGTGTAGTGTTTTTTTATTGACACTTTTTCCCCCATGTACCCCATACCCATTCACATAGGGTGGGGGGGCCGGGATCTGGGGGGCCCTCTTATTAAAGGGGGCTCCCGGATTCTAATAAGCCCCCCCGCCCGCAGACCCCGACAACCAACGGCCAGGGTTGTTGGGAAGAGGCCCTTGTCCTCATCAACATGGGGACAAGGTGCTTTGGGGTGGCGGGGGCTGCAGGGCGCCCCCCTCCCCCACAGCACCCACCCCCCCATGTTGAGGGCATGCGGTCTGGTACAGTTCAGGAGGGGGGCGCTCGCTCGTCCCCACCCCCTTTCCTGACCGGCCGGGCTGCGTGCTCGGATCGGGGTCTGGTATGGATTTTAGGGGGGACCCCACGCCGTTTTTTCCCCTTAAAATCCATACCAGACCTAAGGGCCTGGGATGCCCCGCGACGGGGCTCGCAAGGTGTCAATCTTGCCGATAAAAGCGGCGAGATTGGACTTCCTTTTCTAGTCCCGTCGTACCCGAGTCATGTTCAAAATGAACGGACTTGTCCGTGTGTACGCAAGTCCGTTCATTC
Organism: Aquarana catesbeiana; assembly: GCF_042186555.1. Taxonomy (NCBI): domain Eukaryota; kingdom Metazoa; phylum Chordata; class Amphibia; order Anura; family Ranidae; genus Aquarana; species Aquarana catesbeiana. Next base: position 12,556,450 of record NC_133325.1, on the reverse strand, counting down.
TGAAAGTCCGTCGGGAAGAACGCCGGACCTAGCTTCCCAGAAAGTCCGGTCGTATGTACGTGGCATAAGCCTAAGCTAAGTCACTGACTGGAGCGTTTTAATGATAAAAAGTGGAGCTTTTTTGAATGATATTGTTGCTATATATGGTGGTGTCTGGTTAGGGATTAATTCATAAATGACCTACAGGTCCACCATAACCGTCATAAGCTCATACTGACTCTCTCTCATTACATTATCTGAGTGTCCTTCAATGATCTTCAAATATTGTACACACAATGGGGGTCAGGCTTATCGGCCTATTGTTTCTGAAAACCTGTGCTTTGCCCATATAGGAGCAGAGACAGGGGGCCCTTAATGGTTTTGCTATGGGGCCCCATTAGATATAAACATAGAAATGTGACGGCAGAAAAAGACAGAGTAGTCCATCGAGTCTGCCCATTTTTTTTTTGTTAACTTCATTGTCTGAGTATAGAATAGATATACTGTAGATTATGGTCTTGATAAGGTTAACTAACCATGTTCTGTTTCCGGTCTGGCCGGTGATGAGATATGATAGCGGCAGCTGTGAAAGAGAGAAGAGGACTCGGAGTCCCTTTGGCATCACCTTCCCGGCTCAGATATCACCTAGGCACCTAACCCTTTACAGCCCGGCCTTCAATGTGCTCCAACACTGGCCATACTACTGAATTCCCCAATGACCAGTGAGCATCCATACACTTCCCAATCTGGCAGACCCCTATGAATACGTACATTATTTAACAGTGGGTTTAAGAGAGGGAAAAAAAAAGCAAAAATGCAGAACGTTTGGTACTTTGTTAACCTGTTGCGGTCCATGTAACACATATGTGTGGCAGCAAAAGAGCGGGCCCTAATGTCCCCAATGCCGCACATATTTGTCACTAGGCGGCTGATGTTTCTTTGCTGAGAACGTGCTCACTGAGCACTCCCAACACAGAGACCGAGCTGTGGATTTAAGGGGGACCCCCCATGCAAAAAAAAAAAACCTGTAACATAGGGGTCCTGTGTAAAAAAAAAAAAAGATTTTTTTTTGCCCCCCCCCCCCCCCCCCCACAATTCATATTGGATCTTTATCTTTGATAAGTGGGATGGATTTAAGAGGGACCCCCATGCAAAAAAGTAAAAAAAAAGACTTCAGAGTAAATGAACGCATGAATTTAATGGGGGCCCCCCAAAACCCATAAAGAAAAACTTTGTGCCCCCCCAAATTCATATCGGACCTTTATCCACTTGAAGACCAGGCCTATTCTTACACTTTTTGTGTACAAGTAAACAACAGCATTTTTTTTGCTAGAAAATTACTTAGAACCCCCAAATATATATATATATATTAACAGAGGCCCTCGAGAATAACACAGCGATCATTGCAATTTTTTTATGTCACACGGTATTCGCGCAACGTTTTTTTAAACACAATTTTTTAGGAAAAAATGCACTTTAATAATTAATTTGCAAAAAAGCACAATATATAACCCAATTTTTTGGTAAAATATTAAAGATGATGTTGCATTGAATAAATAGATACCTAACATGTCATGCTTTGAAATTGCGCACACTCGTGGAATGGCGACAAACTATGCCTTCTCATCATGGCCATCAGTGCTTCCTCATCAGTGCCTCCTCATCATGGCCATCAGTGCTTCCTCATCAGTGCCTCCGAGTCCTCATCAGTGCCTCCTCATCATGGCCATCAGTGCCTCCTCATCAGTGCCTCCTCATCGGTGCCTCCTCATCAGTACCTCCTCATCAGTGCCTCCTCATCAATACCTCCTCATCGGTGCCTCCTCATCGGTGCCTCCTCATCGGTGCCTCCTCATCAGTGCCTCCTCATCAGTGCCTCCTCATCGGTACCTCCTCATCGGTGCCTCCTCATCGGTGCCTCCTCATCGGTGCCTCCTCATCAGTACCTCCTCATCAGTGCCTCCTCATCAGTTTACATTAGTTAATGTGAAAATGATGCACTTATTTGCAAAATTGTATAACAGAAAAAGGTTTTGTTTTTTTTTCAAAATGTTTGTTTTTTTTTTTGTTTGTTTAGCAAAAAAAAACCCCCGTGGTGACTAAATACCACCAAAATAAAGTTCTATCTGTGTGAAAAAAATGATACATATGGGTGCAGTGACTGAGTAATTGTCATTCAAAGTGTGACAGCGCTGAAAGCTGAAAATTGTCCTGGGCAGGAAGGGGGTGAGATTGTCCGGTATTGAAGGGGTTAAATTAGAGATACCATTTCCCGCCGGTAAGCCATGCGCGTCCCAAAGTTCTGGGAAATAACACAGGCGGATCACCGTTCTCCCCGCACTGGTTGGGACAGTTTTTCAGGTTCTTGTTTTGTTGGCTGAGAATTGTAGACTTGTCCTCACCCACCATGTACAGGTATAGGGTGAGGGGCCCTCTGCACTAATAATGGGGCCCCGTATTATATATCTATGACACATATACCAAATCCTGTCATCAGACTCACCTGCCAGGACCCCCGCAGAGCACAGGAGGAGGAGGAGGAGCAGAGGGAGCGCAGAGCCAGACATCTTCTCTCCGACTGTCCCCAATCCCAGAGGAGAAGAGACTTATATAGATCTGGAAGATCCGGGTTGGCATCTTCATGACAGCATGATGCCGGATCACCGATTAACACCGTCACTGCCGGATCACTGAGCAACGGATTAACACCGTCACTGCCGGATCACTGAGCAACGGATTAACACCGTCACTGCCAGATCACTGAGTAATGGATTAACACCGTCACTGCCAGATCACTGAGCAACAGGTTAACACCGTCACTGCCGGATCGCCGATTAACCCCATCACTGCCGGATCACTGAGCAACGGATTAACACCGTCACTGCCGGATCACTGAGCAATGGGTTAACCCCGTCACTGCCGGATCACTGAGCAATGGATTAACACCGTCACTGACGGATCACCAAATAATGGATTAACACCGTCACTGCGAGATCACTGAGCAACAAATTAACACCGTCACTGCCAGATCACCGATTAACCCCGTCACTGCCGGATCACTGAGCATCGGATTAACACCGTCACTGCCGGATCACTGAGCAAAGGATTAACACCATCACTGCCGGATCACTGAGCATCGGATTAACACCGTCACTGCCGGATCACTGAGCAAAGGATTAACACCGTCACTGCCGGATCACTGAGCATCGGATTAACACCGTCACTGCCGGATCACCGATTAACCCCATCACTGCTAGATCACTGAGCAACAGGTTAACCCCGTCACTGCCGGATCACTGAGCAACGGATTAACACCATCACTGCCGGATCAACGATTAACACCGTCACTGCCGGGTTACTGAGCATCGGATTAACCCTGTCACTGCCAGATCACTGAGCAACGGATTAACCCCATCAGTACCAGGTCACTGACTAACAGATTAATCCTTCCACTGTCAGGTCACTGATCAATGGATTAACCTCATCACTGCCAGATTAGTAGAGGGAACGCAGACCCAGACATCCTCTCTCCGACCCCAGACCCGGAGGAGAAGAGACTTATATAGATCTGGAAGATCCGGGTTGGCATCTTCATGACAGCATGATGCCGGATCAACGATTAGCACCGTCACTGCCGGATCACTGAGCAACTGCTTAACCCCATCCATTTTGGAATAAGGCTGTAACATAACAAAATGTGGACAAAAGTGAAGCGCTGTGAATACATTCCGGATGCACTGTACAGCTGTGGTTCTCAACCTCGGTCTTCAAGTACCCCCAACAGGCCATGTTTTGGGAATTTCTCTTAGATACAATAGCTGTCCAAAATACCAAGACATTGATTCTGATTTAAAGCACCTGTGCAAGATAAAAGGAAAACCTGAAAACATGGGCTGTTGGGGGTACTTGAGGACTGAGGTTGAGAACCACTGACGTACAGTATATGTATACAGGGATAACGTCCAAATTTGCTGCATTCTTCTTTTGATCCAGCAGATGGCGCTCCATTACCTCCATTCAACATGCTTGCTAGAGCTCAATCGGTCTAATTCACATAAAGTGACACTAAACGTTGGCTTAAAAAAAAAAGAAAATTCTATGCGCATGCATGTTCATAACTCAGAAACGGCCCTTCTATTTCTCGCAGCCTCTTCCAAATCTCCAAATTCCTTCTTTTTTTTTGCTGCTGTGATGTGACTTTCAGTTGGAGGGTGGCTACATTCATTCTCCAACATGTTTGCATGCGCACCAACAGGATGCAGAGTCCTGCAGCTCCTATGCATTGTCCTTGGGCAGTTTCCCTTGCAAACTGATCTGTGTGCGCACACCTCGGCGTGCTAAAACACCAGGATGTGTGTGACGTAGGAGAGTGTTCTTGCTGGCCTTTAATTGGTGCAGCTAGACGTGTTCTCAGACGCCATGGGGAGCGGGGTTATCCTGCATTACCTGTCACATGAAGCGAGATAATATACAAAAGAATAAAATGTGAAACACCAATGATGGAAAAAAAAAAAGTAACTCTTACAAAATGTTTATTTATTTAGTAATTAAAGTGGAGGTTCACACAAAAAATGAATCCCTTACAGAGAATGGCGGCGACAGCACCCGAGGACCGAGGGACGATTTGGTCTCGGGTGCCGACATCGCTGGACCCTGGGGCAGGTAAGTGTCCTTATTTTAAAAGTCAGCAGCTGCATTATTTGTAGCTGCTGACTTTTACTTTTTTTTTTTCATTGGACTGCCTCTTTAATCAACCCCCCCCTAGGTGATAGCATTGGGCAGGTGACGGGTCCTGATGGAGACATCAAGACTCAAAATGTCTCCCCTGCCCTCCACTGCAGCTAATCAGGCACAGATCATGCTTGGTTAGCTACATCTTGAGCTACAGTAGCCGGGGACTGGCTGCTGTGAACTCCAAAGTGATACCCTAGCCCCCAAGGTGATAGCAATGGGCAGGTGAGAGGTCCTCTTTATGGAGACACCAGGAGTCTTTTAGACTCCCAATGTCTCTCCTGCCCTCCACTGGAGCTAATCAAGCACAGTTCATGCTTGATTAGCTGCATCTTAAGCTATAGTAGCCAGGGAGTGACAAGTCACTTCCAGGTTCATTATTTACAGGATGGACCAGGAAACAGATGTTTCCATATAACTTAACAGTCTGTAGTTATCAAGTGAGGTAAATCTTCCAGAAATTTAGGTATCACATAGTTACATAGTTAGTCAGGTTGAAAAAAGACCATCTAGTTCAACAATAAAAAAAAAAATAAAACAAAGTAAAAAATATCATACAATTACATATATCCAATCCTATACCCACTGTTGATCCAGGCGGGGGGGGGTCAGATAATTTGTCATCACAAACTCTGTGGGATGAGCACATAGAGGATACCGATCAGCAGCAAAAAGGTCCAAGTTCTTCCTCGTTCCTCACTTTCCACTTCCCCCTTCACTCCACAAGATTCTTCATCTGCATCTGCTGCAACATCTACAGCCTCAAGTGATGGAGCGAAGTCTATCAAGATGTTTGAAAAACTTACATTTTGGCTTATTAGACAGGGAAGAGAGTCAACACAAGCCAGGCTCAGCATGGGCCTTGCCATAGGTCTTGTAACCCCCCCACCCCACCATCTCCAACAGCATCCTTGACAGGTAGGTGATCCTTTCCTGCTGGAAAAGGAGAAAAAATGTCCCCAGTCAACCTCATGCTCAGAGTTTCAAAGCCAGCTTGGCAAAGCTGCTGGCCTTCCAGCGGCACCCATCCAAGTGTGTGGAGTCAACCCCGTTCCCGTGAGTTTATGGCTTGTGCCGCAGTCTCAAGTGGCAGAAGGCCATTCCTGCCTTTCACCTCCATATGGAAGGTAATGTCCCTATGCCGCTAAACCACATCATCAGTGGCAGGACCACAGGACCACAGGGATGTGATCCGGCAAGCATGGACACTTGGACAGGGATGTTACATCTCCTTTATAGGCCATCGGGGAAATTTACTAGTGTTTAGGAAGAATGCAAGACAGGGCATCCCACTGGAGCTGATGGTGCCGCTCTGTGACCTCCATCTTGGTGATGGTGACAGAGAAGTCCAGACTCCGTGAAATTTATCCCAACCTCCGACCCGTCCACCACAACCACCACACAGTCACGAGGACCCTGAGCTCAGGTCAGTACTCACAATAGCTGTACAGCTGGACAGCTATACGCCTTCCACCCAATTCTCTTCAGTGAGTTCTCCAGACCAGATCCTTAGATGAATTTGCTTTGTTATTGCCAAAAGTAATTAGGAATAGCCCCCCCCCCCCCAGCTCTGCTGTAGCTGGGACCTGGATGAACATCAGCGAACTCCAGCAGAACTGCCCCAAAGGGGCAGCAGCCCCTGAGGCTGGGAACGTCTGCAGCAGGACAAGAATAAAGCTGCTCCAGACAAGACATGTGCAGTTCGTTTCGGTCCCAATATAAATTTGGACACATTTTTGGTTATTCGTTAAAATCCGTTTCATCTTGTTTCGTATATTCGAATTCTGTGTGAAGAATAGCTGGTTGTTAAGGAGTGGGCCGGGAAGCACGACTCATCAGCTCGTCAGCGCGGCTTACCCCATACTCATTCACATTGGGGGGGGGGCAGGGATCAGGAGACCCCCTTATTAAAGGGGGCTTCCAGATTCCGATAAGCCCCCAACCAGCAGACTACCACGACCACCACCCAGGGTTGTGGAGAAGAGGCCCATGTCCCACTCAAGAGCTCCCCTGCCCGCAAACAACCCCCCACATGTTGAGGGCATGTGGCCTGGCATGGTTCAGGAGGGGGGGGGGGGGCGCTTGCTCAGATAATGGTCTGGTATGGATGGGGGGGACCCCACGCTGTTTTTTTTTCAGAATTTTTCAATTGCCAGCATTCTTTTGTGTACATTCAGCTGTCAGTGGGGAAGCCGCTAACAGTTGATGATTCATCGGTTATGAAGGATGCGGTGGCCGGCTTCCCAGCCAACTCTTTATAACAACCGGCTAGTCTTTACAGAGAATTTGAATTGGTTGATCAGTTTTTCCATCGACTCAAATTCGAATCGATCCGAAAACGTGCAATTCGTTCGAAAATTATTAAATGAAACAGAATTTCATGAAACGAAACAAAACAAATCAACTAAACTACATTACTGATGTAGATGGAGTTTAGGCAGGGATGCTCCTCACAAATTTACTTGCCAGGGGTAGTTATCTTGGTTGATTGTTGGAGATCCATTGATTTCTCCCTAAGTTTGGCCTTGTTGCACTTTTCTCTTCTACCACTAGGTGGCCGGGTACTTGGAGCAGCACCCACCCCCCCATGTTGAGGGCATGTGGCCTGGTATGGTTCGTGGGGAGGGGGGGCGCTTTCTTCCCCCACCCTTTCCTGACCTGCCAGGCTGCATGCTTGGGTAAGGGTCTGGTATTGATTCTTTTTTGGGGGGGGCACGCCGTTTTTTTTTTTTTTGGCATGGGGTTCCCGAAGGGCCTGGTATGGACTGGGGGGGGGGCCCAGGTTGTTTTTATCTTTATTCTTTCAATAGCTAGGTACCGGCCACAAGTCATTTTAAATGGGATTTTATTTTTTTTATTTTTTTTAGAAATGTAATTTTTGCTACAGAATGTTTTATGCATGCTACAGATGCGCCACTTTACAGGTACATTAAGGGGACCCCCCCAGTTACTATATTTAAAGGCATTTTTCATTTTTCATTGTTAAGCATAATTAAAAACACTGCTCCTGAAAAAAAACAATTCCTTTAAAAAAAAAAATGTTTTATTGATACATGTCCCCCAGGGCAGTGCCCATGCCCACATACCCCCTTTTATGGCCAATTTCTTGCATAAAAGCCTTCAAAATGGGCACTTTTGATTTTTCCTGCTAGGCTCCCATAGACTTCTGCTGAAAACCGAACCGAACAGTGGGGAAGGATGGGGGGGGGGGGGGTTTGGCCCATGTCTAATTACTAACCTAAACAATCTGTCTGAAACAAAACAAAACAAATTTTTCCCTTCTGCACATGTCTACTCCAGACCCCAGACTATTTATGTTCCCCCCGGCCACCTACTGGGCACAGCTCCCTGGGGACTATCTCCAGTACAGTAAATATTCCCTTTTGACTCTCCCAGCCCTCTATGTTTTGGAAGCCTCCAGAATGCAAGAGGAAACAACCAAACCTGCAACCCTTGAGACATAGGTGTGCGCAACCTATTGCATTAGGGTGTGTACCCCAAATGTATTAAAAACATGGACAGTGTCAGTAGGGCAACGGAAAATGTCAGTAGTTTTTTATTTTTATTATATTTTTTACAATTTTTTTTAGGAGCCCCGCTCAGGGGGCATTGGTGCAATAGCAGCAGGGGGAATCTGCGCCTCTCAAGATGATTAGGGTGTGCCCCGGCACACCCCCTGCGCACGCCTACGCCTTGAAATCTAGAACAGCCGGAAAGAAATCAACAGTTGCTCCAATGATTACAGAGGAGCCAAAAAGAGCTACCTAGTCATCTTAGCAACCTGCCTAGGATATCAGAGTGTCAGCTCCTGTGTCCCCTAGGATGACAGAGAAGTGACAACACATGGAGATGAGGAATAATCCATTTTTATTGCATTCAGTAAGGACACATCAAGGGGACAATTCCTATAGTTAGAGATTTGTAAAGTATACAAATATACTGTGTAATAACAATAATAATAATAAAAATAAATGTCATAGGGAAATCTTATGTATGATCCATTACAGATTACAATTGGATTAGACAATTATTACAATGATTTAAAGATGGTACCGGCAACCTTAAACGTTTTTATTTTTTGTAAACTTTACAGGGAAACATTTTCCCATTTTTTGTGTAACTTTAAAACCCAAAGGCTCATTTTTTTTTTTAATGGACTCCACAGGTTATGTGAAAACAAAGAAATGTAGCTCCTGCAGTACCTCCTCTCTACCACAAGATGTCTCCAGTCTTCCAGTTTGCATGACGGCCAGCATCCTTCCTCCTGGAAGACCGGGGGGGGGGGGGGGGGGGCTGTAAGTGCAGAATGTCTTGGACCCACCCCCGAGGGGGTCATCATCATGGAATCCCTACAATAATGCAGGGATTGGCGCTGAGGTCATCACGTGAAGCTGCTCTCTGAGTGGCAAAGAACAGGCTAGGCAGAAAGGAAGAGGGCACCTTATGTCACATGGCCGACCAAAATTTTTTTACATGATTGCTGTACCATATTTTTTTTTTGTAAGAGGATTGGTTCTCTCTCTAGTAGTTCCCTGTCTTGATGCAATTACTTGCCTTCCTTATATAAAACTGCTGTGATAAATACTCAGATATGAAGTGCATTTAAAAAGAATTGCAGACCTATTCACCCTGTGAGACTGCACAATCGTTTGTTCTCTGTGAATGGCGGCAAGCATGAATGTTATTAGGCTATTTTCTCTCCAGGTCAAATGTTATTCATTCATACTAAATAGAATGAATCAGGAAAATACTGCATTACGGCTACTAGATGGCTCTGACAACCGTAGTAAATAAGGTCACTATATTACCAAAAGTATTGGGACGCCTGCCTTTACACGCACATGAACTTTAATGGCATCCCAGTCTTATGCCCCGTACACACGGTCGGATTTTCCGACGGAAAATGTGTGATAGGACCTTGTTGTCGGAAATTCCGACCATGTGTGGGCTCCATCACACATTTTCCATCGGATTTTCCGACACACAAAGTTGGAGAGCAGGAGATAAAATTTTCCGACAAAAAAATCCGTTGTCGGAAATTCCGATCGTGTGTACACAAATCCGACGGACAAAGTGCCACGCATGCTCAGAATAAATAAAGAGATGAAAGCTATTGGCCACTGCCCCGTTTATAGTCCCGACGTACGTGTTTTACGTCACCGCGTTCAGATATGATCGGATTTTCCGACAACTTTGTGTGACCGTGTATATGCAAGACAAGTTTGAGCCAACATCCGTCGGAAAAAATCCTAGGATTTTGTTGTCGTAATGTCCGAACAAAGTCCGACCGTGTGTACGGGGCATTAGTCCGTAGGGTTCAATGTTGAGTTGGCCCACCCTTTGCAGCTATAACAGCTTCAACTCTTCTGGGAAGGCCGTCCACAAGGTTTAGGAGTGTGTCTATGGGAATGTTTGACCATTCTTCCAGAAGTGTATTTGTGAGGTCAGGCACTGATGTTGGACGAGAAGGCCTGGCTTGCAATCTCTGCTCTAATTCATCCCAAAGGTGTTCTATCGGGTTGAGGTCAGGACTCTGTGTAGGCCAGTCACGTTCCTCCACCCCAAACTCGCTCATCCATGTCTTTATTATTATTTAAGGTACTTATATAGGGCAGCGCTTTACATGTACATTCACATCAGTCCCTCAAGGAGCTTACAATCTAAGGTCCCCAACTCACATTCATATACTAGGGCCAATTTTAGACAGAAGCCAATTAACCTACCATTATGGACCTTGCTTTGTGCACTGGTGGACAGTCATGTTGGAACAGGAAGGGGCCATCCCCAAACTGTTCCCACAAAGTTGGGAGCATGAAATTGGCCAAAATGTCTTGGTATGCTGACGCCTTAAGAGTTCCCTTCACTGGAACTAAGGGGCGAAGCCCAACCCCTGAAAAACAACCCCACACCATAATCCCCCCTCCACCAAATGATTTGGACCAGTGCACAAAGCAAGGCCCATAAAGACATGGATGAGCTAGTTTGGGGTGGAGGAACTTGACTGGCCTGCACAGAGTCCTGACCTCAACCTGATAGAACACCTTTGGAATGAATAAGAGCAGAAACTGTGAGCCAGGCCTTCTTGTCCAACATCAGTGCCTGACCTCACAAAAGCGCTTCTGGAAGAATGGTCAAACATTCCCATAGACACACTCCTAAACCTTGTGGACAGCCTTCCCAGAAGAGTTGAAGCTGTTATAGCTGTAAAGGGTGGGCCAACTCAATATTGAACCCTCCGGACTAAGACTGGGATGTCATTAACCACTTCCCATCCCGTGTATTGTAATATGACGGGCGCAAGGTGGCTCTGCCCTTCCAGGCGGGCGTTATATGACGTCCTCTGCTTCCCGGTGGTCTAGGTGTGCCTGGCAGTCGTGATGTCCGCCGGGTGCCCGCGATCGCTGGTGACAGAGCAGGAACATGGATCTATGTGTGTAAACACAGATCCACGTCCTGTCAGGGGAGAGAAGACTGATCGCGTCTTCTTAGTATATAGGAACAACGATCGGTCTCCTCCCCCCAATCAGACCCCTCCCCCCACAGTTAGAATCAATCTCTAGGTGACACAATTAACCCCTTGATCGCCCCCTAGTGTTAACCTCTTCCCTGCCAGTGACATTTATACAGTAATCAGTGCATATTTAAAGCACTGATCATGGTATAATTGTCAATGGTCCCAAAATAGAGTCCGATGTGTCCGCCGCAATGTCACAGTTCTGACAAAAATCGCAGATCGCCGCCATTACTAGTAAAAAAAAAAAAATAATAAAAATGCCATAAATTAATAACCTATTTTGTAGGCACTATAACTTTTGCGCAAACCAATCTGTAGCGCAGGGGTTTCACACCCAAGTTATCATGCTAGATATGTGATATTCTTTAAATACGAGTTTGGCTCCCTCTAGTGTCCTTTTCTTTTAATGCTGTTAGAACTTTTGTTTGGTTCACCTACCCACAAGCCTAAGTCACAGAACAGCCTGCTGGGTAAGGAGGTAAAAGGGACAGGCGTGGCATGTTTCCGTCCTCTTGGGACGCCATTCAAAGCCTGCCTGCAGGGAGGTCTGTGTGTGTGACCGACGGACTGAGGCCTGAAAGGCGCGGAGCGGAATCGTTTGGCCTCTGAGGAGCTCCAGAGCACAGTCAGCTGGACCAGCCTGCGGATGGACCGGAGGATCCAAGATTTCTAAAGGTTTCCTGCAATACAGTTACATCAGCTATCAGAAGGAGCGGTGCGGTGTGACGGCGCCAGCTTGGATCGGGACTGAGGTAACAGGAAAGGAGCCTTACAAACATCTGGGCCTGTTGTGGTGAGCGGGCACTTGCCCAGATCAATATAGTGGATTATTGACTAAGTGTATCAGCTATAGACTGTCGGTGTGAGACTTGTAGTCTCACAGAAGAATCTCACTTATCCATAGGCTCCAAACAGTGGAACTTCAGGGTGGCCTTCTCTGTGCTATAAGTTGATGCTGCATCACATCCACTGATAAGGAGAAAGTATTATAATTGCCCTTCTACTTGCCAATACACAACCATCAGTGCAGTACTTATTCCACAGTCTGCTGTCTACTTGTTTCTCCTGTTTTTACAAATACTGCAGTCTAATACATGCGCTAGCTGAAGATCAAGAAGACATTGGACTTCTATCATCTTATACAAAGTACTATAGTTCACTCTGCATATTGGGACATTGCATCACAACCTAGGGGGAGCCCTTGAGCACAGGATATACAGTGAGGCAAAAAAGTATTTAGTCAGCCACCAATTGTACAAGTTCTCCCAGTTTAAAAGATGAGAGAGGCCTGTAATTGTCATCATAGGTATACCTCAACTATGAGAGACAAAATGTGGAAACAAATCCAGACAATCACATTGTCTGATTTTTGAAAGAATTTTATTTGCAAATTATGGTGGAAAATAAGTATTTGGTCACCTACAAAAAAGCAAGATTTCTGACTCTCACAGACCTGTATCTTCTTCTTTAAGAGGCTCCTCTGTCCTCCACTCATTACCTGTATTAATGGCACCTGTTTGAACTTGTTATCAGTATAAAAGACACCTGTCCACAACCTCAAACAATCACACTCCAAACTCCACTATGGTGAAGACCAAAGAGCTGTCGAAGGACACCAGAAACAAAATTGTAGACCTACACCAGGCTGGGAAGACTGAATCTGCAATAGGCAAGCAGCTTGGTGTGAAGAAATCAACTGTGGGAGCAATAATTAGAAAATGGAAGACATACAAGACCACTGATAATCTCCCTCGATCTGGGGCTCCACGCAAGATCTCACCCCGTGGGGTCAAAATGATCACAAGAATGGTGACCAAAAATACCAGAACCACATGGGGGGACCTAATGAATGATCTGCAGAGAGCTGGGACCAACGTAACAAAGGTTACCATCAGTAATACACTACGCCACCAGGGAGTCAGATCCTACAGTGCCAGACGTGTCCCCCTGATTAAGCCAGTACATGTCCGGGCCCGTCTGAGGTTTGCTAGAGAGCATTTGGATGATCCAGAAGAGGATTGGGAGAATGTCATATGATCAGATGAAACCAAAGTAGAACCGTTTGGTAGAAACACAACTCGTCGTGTTTGGAGGAGAGAGAATGCTGAGTTGCAACCAAAGAACACCATACCTACTGTGAAGCATGGGGGTGGCAACATCATGCTTTGGGACTGTTTCTCTGCAAAGGGAACAGGACGACTGATCCGTGTACATGAAAGAATGAATGGGGCCATGTATCGTGAGATTACGAGTGCAAGGGCATTGAAGATGAAACGTGGCTGGGTCTTTCAGCATGACAATGATCCCAAACACACCGCCCAGGCAACGAAGAAGTGGCTTCTTAAGAAGCATTTCAAGGTCCTGGAGTGGCTTAGCCAGTCTCCAGATCTCAACCCCATAGAAAACCTTTGGAGGGAGTTGAAAGTCCGTGTTGCCCAGCGAAAGCCCCAAAACATCACTGCTGTAGAGGAGATCTACATGGAGGAATGGGCCAACATACCAGCAACAGTGTGTGACAACCTTGTGAAGACTTACAGAAAACGTTTGACCTCTGTCATTGCCAACAAAGGATATATAACAAAGTATTGAGATGAACTTTTGATATTGACCAAATACTTATTTTCCACCATAATTTTCAAATAAATTCTTTCAAAAATCAGACAATATGATTGTCTGGATTTGTTTCCACATTTTGTCTCTCATAGTTGAGGTATACCTATGATGACAATTACAGGCCTCTCTCATCTTTTTAAGTGGGAGAACTTGCACAATTGGTGGCTGACTAAATACTTTTTAACAATTATTGCAGGTTTGGTGTTCATGCTTGGAGGTCGGTGGGAAGGCGCTCAATGTTAGTGTTTGAGGCTATCGATCGTCTGTCTTACTGTGCGCCTGTCTCGGGTACGCCCTTATGGTGGTCATTGAATTTTGACGTTTCGTGTACACATTGACTGTTATCTATTGTCATTCTTTATTCCTAAGTTACCACAGTGTTTATTGTGCTAAGTACTTTCTCTGTAAACTTCTTCAGTGGTTGACAACTTGTGTGAGACTTCGTCTCTTACTACAGCTGGCGAGGTGACGAGTTCCAAGGTTATGGTGAATATACTGTATAGTGTACCATTGCTGTGTTCCTCTCTACATGCTGGGCCTCACACTGACATTATCACACAGGTGTGCCAGAGGGGTTGAGTCTGTTCTCGGGGGTTGCTAGGCAGATTACAGGAATTAAATGTCCATCGGCAGCTCCTACAGGGGCGAGTGCTACAAATCAATATACGCTTATTGCGATTTTTATTTATTTTTTTTAACCAAAAATATGTAGAAGAAAACATATCGGCCAAAACTGAGGAAGACATTTTTTTTTTTTAAATTGGGATATTTATTATAGCAAAAAGTAAAAAATATTGTTTTTTTTTTTCCAAATTGTCGCTCTTTTTTTGTTTATTGCGCAAAAAATAAAAACCACAGAGGTGATCAAATACCACCAAAAGAAAGCTCTATTTGTGGGAAAAAAGTGATCAAAATTTTAATTGACCGCGCAATTGTCATTCAAAATGTGACAGCGCTGAAAGCTGAAAATGGGCCTGGGCAGGAAGGGGGTGAAAATGCCCGGTATTGAAGGGGTTAGGAAGGGGGTGAAAATGCCCAGTACTGAAGTGGTTAGGAAGGGGGTGAAAATGGCTGGCATTGAAGGGGTTAGGAAGGGGGTGAAAATGCCCGGTACTGAAGTGGTTAGGAAGTGGGTGAAAATGCCCGGTATTGAAGGGGTTAGGAAGGAGGTGAAAATGCCAGGTACTGAAGTGGTTGGGAAGGGGGTGAAAATGCCAGGTACTGAAGTGGTTAGGAAGGAGGTGAAAATGCCAGGTACTGAAGTGGTTAGGAAGGGGGTGAAAATGCCCGGTATTGAAGGGGTTAGGAAGGGGGTGAAAATGCCAGGTATTGAAGGGGTTAGGAAGGGGGTGAAAATTCCAGGTATTGAAGGGGTTAGGAAGGGGGTGAAAATGCCAGGTATTGAAGGGGTTAGGAAGGGGGTGAAAATTCCAGGTATTGAAGGGGTTAGGAAGGGGGTGAAAATGCCAGGTATTGAAGGGGTTAGGAAGGGGGTGAAAATGCCAGGTATTGAAGGGGTTAGGAAGGGGGTGAAAATGCCAGGTATTGAAGGGGTTAGGAAGGGGGTGAAAATGCCAGGTATTGAAGGGGTTAGGAAGGGGGTGAAAATGCCAGGTATTGAAGGGGTTAGGAAGGGGGTGAAAATGCCCGGTATTGAAAGGGTTAGGAAGGGGGTGAAAATGCCCGGTATTGAAAGGGTTAGGAAGGGGGTGAAAATGCCAGGTATTGAAGGGGTTAAAGTTCATGTGTAAAGGCAGGCATCCCAATACTCTTTGACAATATAGAGTATTTAAAGTAGAACTAAAGGCAAACCTTTTTTTTTCTCATTTTGGATAGAGTAAGGAGGGTTATAACCCCTGTCAGTTTTTTTTTTTTTGCCATCTATGTCCCATTGGGAAGATTTCCCTTCACTTCCTGTCCCATATATAAAACAGGAAGTGGGAGGAAATCTCTCCAAATCGAGGGAATCACCAGAACTTGTGTCCCCATTGAAAGATTTCTCCTCTGTTCCTGCTCTGGTGACAACTCAAAATTTTTGGATTTCCTTTCACTCTCAGTGATATCGCTCACCAGGGACAAACAGAGAGGGTGAATCTCCCCAACGGGAACACAGACAGCAATAAAGACAGAAGTTCTAATCCCTTTCCACTCCTATCAAAAAAAAAAAAAAAAAAGTTTAACCTTTAGCTATGCTTTAATTCCTATGCTCAGCTGCCCCATCTAGTGGCTGCAATGCAGTATTTTCCTAATTCACTCCATTCTGTATAAATCAATAGACATGTGCACTGACAAAAAATTTGTTAGTTTTCGTTTCATTCGTTTTTTTGCTTTTTTCAGAATTTCCGAATTTCCAAATTTTCAAATATTGAATTTCTGGATTTCCGAACTTCTGAATTCCTGAATTTTCGAATTTTCAAATTTCCGAATTTCGAACTTCCGAATTTTCAAATTTTGAATTTTTGGATTTCCGTATTTTTCGAATTTCGAAATGTTCAAATTTTGGAATTTCGGACTTCTGTATTTCCAAATTTTCGAGTTTCCGAATTTTAAAAGTTTGGAATTTCGGACTTCTGTATTTCCAAATTTTCGAATTTCCGAATTTTCAAATTTTGGATTTCCGGATTTCTGAATTTCTGAATTCTCGAATTTTCGAATTTTGGATTTTCGGATTTCCGATTTTTCGAATTTTGGATTTTCGGATTTCTGAATTTCCGAAATTTTGAATTTTCGAATTTTCGAATTTCCAAATTCCGAATTTCCGAATTCCGAAAATTCGGAAATTCGGACATTTTGGAAATTGAAAAATTCGGAAATTTCGGAAGTAACAAATTTGTCAAAATTCTTTAAAAAACGAATTTGGAACTAAACGAAATTGCATATGTCTATGAATCAATAACATTCGACTAGATTTGAGAAAATATAGGAATAACATTTGATTTCGCCCCGCCCACACAGAACAAATGTACGTGCAAGGTGAATTGCAAGGTTTTTCAAGGTGAATACCTCTGCGATTTTATTTTTTATAAACACACACCCATCGGGGTGATTTACTAAAACTGGAGAGTGCAAAATCTGGTGTCGGCTGTGCATGTTAGCCAATCAGCTTCTAACGTCAGCTTATCCAATTAGGCTTTTGACAAAAATAAAACCTGGAATCTAATTGGTTTCTGTGCAGAGCTGCACCTGATTTTGCACGCTCCAGTTTTAGTAAATCTCCCCCCTGAGGGGATTTTATCTCAGCAATTGCAGATGAAGAAGATGAGGATGAGGAAGTGATTGCAAAGACACCCTAACATTCGAACCAAGGAGAAAATAAGACTAAAAACATTCGGTTTTTGCAGTCATTTGCAGAGAACAAATGTACCTGCTGTTTCTCAGGAGGTCTAGAAAGAGAGGGCATTGTGTTCAGCCGGTCATTTCAGACCCATAGACTGAGGAGTGAGGGAGAAGAACAGTAAAGCAAAATCACTGCACAGAACTACAAAGCAGGAAGCATAGGCTGCATATGTAATGAGCAAATATGACCGACCCCCCCCACACACACACATATATATATATATATATATATATATATATATATATATATATATATATATAAAATTAGAAAAATATTCATAGAAATACATTTTTTTTTAAAGGAAACACTTACTGTACATGCATTAATAAAAATATAATTAAACTGATTCCCTTCAAATATGTCTAAGAAAATTATTACAAATACATTTTTTTCCCTTTAATACACTATATTGTCAAAAGTATTGGGACACCTGCCTTTACACACACATAAACTTTAATGGCATCCCAGTCTTAGTCCGTAGGGTTCAATATTGAGTTGGCCCACCCTTTGCATCTATAACAGCTTCAACTCTTCTGGGAAGGCCGTCCACAAGGTTTAGGAGTGTGTCTATGGGAATGTTTGACCATCACCAATAATGCAAGGTCCATAAAGACATGGATGAGCGAGTTTGGGGTGGAGGAACTTGACTGGCCTGCACAGAGTCCTGACCTCAACCCGATAAAACCCCTTTGGGATGAATTAGAGTGGAGACTGCGAGCCAGGACTTCTCGTCTAAAACAGCTTCAACTCTTCTGGGAAGGCTGTCCACAAGGTTTAGGAGTGTGTCTATGGGAATGTTTGACCATTCTTCCAGAAGCGCATTTGTGAGGTCAGGCACTGATCGCACACACACATCGGTCCCTACCCTCAAGGAGCCCACAATCCAAGGTCCCCAACTCACACCCATACACCAGGGCCAAATTTGGACATAAGCCTATAACCCTACCCGCATGTCTTTGGAGGGTAGGAGGAAACCCACGCAGGCACAGGGAGAACATGCAAACTTCAGGCAGGTAGTGTTGTGGTTGGGATTCGAACCAGGGACCCTTTTTACTGTTAGGCAAGAGTGCTACCCACTACACCACTGTGGACAATTTTATGCACCCAACTCTGTGGGAACAATTTGAGGATGGCCCCTTCCTGTTCCAACATGACTGCGCACCAGTGCACAAAGCAAGGTCCATAAAGAGATGGATGAGTGAGTTTGGGGTGGAGGAACTTGACCGTCCTGCACAGAGTCCTGACCTCAACCAGATAGAATACCTTTGGGATGAATTAGAGTGGAGACTGCGAGCCAGGCCTTCTCATCCAACATCAGTGCCTGACCTCACAAATGCGCTTCTGGAAGAATGGTCAAACATTCCCATAGACACATTCCTAAACCTTGTGGACGGCCTTCCCAGAAGAGTTGAAAACTGTTATAGCTGCAAAGGGTGGGCCAACTCAATATTGAACCCTAAGGCTGGGATGCTATTAAAGTTCATCTGTGTGTAAAGGCAGGCGTACCAATACTTCTGACAATATAGTGTATCTGTCAGCTTATACAGAGATGTGTAAGAAGACATGACAGTGTATCTTCCCATGTCTTGCATGCTATGTCAAGCCTTTTATGCCTTGAAAAACCCATTGTATTATATCTTATTATAGCTTGGTGTGTTTGTTTTTCACATGTTAAATTGTATATATGTAAGTCTTTCTACCTATCTCTCTCTATATATGTATCTTTTAACCATTAAAAAAAAAAAGAATCTATCTGTCCCTTGTCTATCTCATTGTACTCCCAATACTGTAAACAGATTATAATTTCATCCCCACAACAATATCATTTCATCCCCATAATCCAAAAATGTCCCACAGAGCCCCTAAATGGCACCTTATATTGTAATATATGACCGCATAATACTGATCTGTGTCTCATAATGAAGGCTATTCAGATTCCCCAATGACTCCATAATATGATAGGTTAGTTTTGATATGGTTCAGTTGGCCGGGTGGTCGTTGGGGTATGTCATTGTTTGGGCCAACTAATTTGTCGCACCTGAAAAAACAAAAATTGTATCAATTTTTTACCATAATTTTTCTTTCCTGGAGCCAATCCATGGCAGAATACATGTGGTGGCAGCCCTGCCTACTTCCACCCACATGACCATACAGCCCCAGCATGACGCCCTATAACATATGACCCCCATATGCCCATAATACTGATCCATATTTCATGATGATACCTATGTATATTCCCCCAGAGAAATCCATAATGTGGTTAAGTTTTGATGTACTTCAGTTGGCTGGGTGGTCTTGGGTATGTCATTCTTGGGCCAACTAATTTGTTGCACCTGAAAAATGGAAAATTGTACCAAATACCATAATTATCTTTTCGTGGAACAAATCCATGGTGGAATATGTTTGGTAGCAACCCTGCCTACTTCCATCCACAGGACCAGTGCCACCATACAGCTCCAGAATGACACCCTATAATATATTATATAACCGCCATATTCCCGTAATACTGATCCATATTTCATGATGATAACTAGGTAAGTTCCCCAATGGCTCCATAATGTAATAGTTTAGGTCAGTGATGGCGAACCTTGGCACCCCAGATGTTTTGGAACTACATTTCCCATGATGCTCATGCACTCTGCAGTGTAGTTGAGCATCATGGAAAATGTAGTTCCAAAACATCTGGGGTGCCAAGGTTTTCTATCACTGATTTAGGTTATCTTTGATGTAGTTCAGTTGGCTGGATTGTCTTGGATGTGTCATTCTTGGGCCTACTAAATTGTCAAACCTGAAAAATGGAAAATTGTACCAAATGCTTAGTTTTGATGTACTTCAATTGGCTGGGTGGTCTTGGGTATGTCATTCTTGGGCCTACCAAATTGTCACACCTGAAAAATGGACAATTGTACAATATACCATAATTTTCCTTTCCTGGAACCAATCCATGGCAGAATATGTGTGTTAATAGCCCTGCCTACCTCCATCCACAGGACCAGTGCCACCATTCAGCTCCAAAATGACCCCCTATATTATATTATATGACCCTCATATACCCATAATACTGATCCAGATTTCATGATGATAACTACGTAAGTTCCCCAATCACTCCATAATGTAATAGTTTAGGTTACCTTTGATGCAGTTCAGTTGGCTGGATTGTCTTGGATGTGTCATTCTTGGGCCAACTAAGTTGTCCCACCTGAAAAATGGAAAATTGTACCAAATGCTTAACGTAATTTTCCTTTACTGGAACCAATCCATGGCAGAATATGTGCAATCTTATTGCAATCTTGAAACACCCAATACGAGGACAATATGCGACCGGTCTAAACTATGTGGCATGTTCACCAATGCCAGGAGCCTGGCGGACAAGATGGGTGAACTAGAGATACTGTTGTACAAGGAGGATTTGGATTTTGTGGGAATTTCAGAGACCTGGTTCAACAGCTCTCATGATTGGCTGGCAAACATTCAAGGGTATACCCTATACCGCAAGGATAGAGAGGGTAAAAAAGGGGGAGGGGTATGCCTATATATCAAGAATAATGTACAAGTGAATGTGAGAGATGACATCACTGAGGGGGCTAGGGAGGAGGTGGAATCTTTATGGGTAGAGCTCCAAAGGGATGAAGCTAAGGGGAAAATAATACTGGGAGTATGCTATAGGCCCCCTAACCTGAGGGAGGAAGTGGAGACGGATCTCCTATCACAAATTGGATTAGCAGCAAGGATGTCAAGTGTTATCATAATGGGGGATTTTAATTATCCAGACATAGACTGGGCGGAGGGAACCGCACATTCATTTAAGGCTCGCCAGTTCCTTAATGTCTTGCAGGACAATTTTATGGGTCAGATGGTAGACGCACCAACTAGAAATAAAACATTACTAGATCTACTGATTACCAACAATACAGACCTGATAACAGATGTGGAAATACGGGGCAATTTAGGTAACAGCGATCACAGGTCAATTAGTTTCAGTTTAAATCACACAAATAGGAGACATGAAGGGAACACAAAGACACTGAATTTCAAAAGAGCCAACTTCCCTAAACTACAAACCTTGCTAAAAGGCATAAATTGGGATAAAATATTAGGAACAAAGAATACAGAGGAGAGATGGGTTTGCTTTAAGAGCATATTAAATAAGGGCATTAGCCAATGTATCCCATTGGGTAATAAATTTAAAAGAGCGAACAAACATCCTGGATGGCTTAACTCCAATGTAAAAATGCATATAAAAGCAAAGGAGAAGGCCTTCAAAAAATACAAGGTTGAGGGATCATCCACAGCATTCAGAATTTATAAAGAATGCAATAAGAAATGTAAGGGTGCAATTAGGATGGCTAAGATAGAACATGAAAGACACATAGCGGAGGAGAGCAAAAAAAATCCCAAGAAATTCTTTAAGTATGTAAACAGTAAAAAAGGGAGGACAGACCATATTGGCCCCATAAAGAATGAGGAAGGACATCTGGTTACAAAGGATGGGGAGATGGCAGAGGTATTGAATTTATTCTTCTCCTCAGTATTCACGAGTGAATCGGGGGGCTTCAGTAACCAAAACTGCAGTGTTTATCCTCATGACACAACACAGGAAGCACCTACATGGTTAACAGAGGACGGAATTAAAATTAGACTTGAGAAACTTAACATTAATAAATCACCGGGACCAGATGGCTTGCATCCGAGGGTACTTAGGGAACTCAGTCAGGTGATTGCCAGACCGTTGTTCCTAATTTTTACAGACAGTCTATTGACTGGAATGGTGCCAGCTGATTGGAGAAAAGCCAATGTAGCACCAATATTTAAAAAGGGCCCAAAAAACATCCCTGGGAATTACAGACCAGTTAGCCTAACATCAATAGTATGTAAACTCTTGGAGGGGATGATAAGGGACTATATACAAGATTTTAGTAATAAGAATGATATCATTAGCAGTAATCAGCATGGATTCATGAAGAATCGTTCTTGCCAAACCAATCTATTAACCTTCTATGAGGAGGTGAGTTGCCATCTAGATAAAGGAAGGCCCGTAGACGTGGTGTATCTGGATTTTGCAAAAGCATTTGACACAGTTCCCCATAAACGTTTACTGTACAAAATAAGGTGCGTTGGCATGGACCATAGGGTGAGTACATGGATTGAAAACTGGCTACAAGGGCGTGTTCAGAGGGTGGTGATAAATGGGGAGTACTCAGAATGGTCAGGGTTCTGTGCTGGGACCAATCCTATTTAATTTGTTCATAAATGACCTGGAGGATGGGATAAACAGTTCCATCTCTGTATTTGCAGACGATACTAAGCTAAGCAGGGCAATAACTTCTCCGCAGGATGTGGAAATCTTGCAAAAAGATCTGAACAAATTAATGGGGTGGGCGACTACATGGCAAATGAGGTTCAATGTAGAAAAATGTAAAATAATGCATTTGGGTGTCAAAAATATGAATGCAATCTATACACTGGGGGGAGAACCTCTGGGGGAATCTAGGATGGAAAAGGACTTGGGGGTCCTAGTGGATGATAGGCTCAGCAACGGCATGCAATGCCAAGCTGCTGCTAATAAAGCAAACAGAATATTGGCATGCATTAAAAGGGGGATCAACTGCAGAGATAAAACGATAATTCTCCCGCTCTACAAGACTCTGGTCCGCCCGCACCTGGAGTATGCTGTCCAGTTCTGGGCACCAGTCCTCAGGAGGGACGTACTGGAAATGGAGCGAGTACAAAGAAGGGCAACAAAGCTAATAAAGGGTCTGGAGGATCTTAGTTATGAGGAAAGGTTGCGAGCACTGAACTTATTCTCTCTGGAGAAGAGACGCTTGAGAGGGGATATGATTTAAATTTACAAATACTGTACTGGTGACCCCACAATAGGGATAAAACTTTTTCGCAGAAGAGAGTTTAACAAGACTCGTGGCCACTCATTGCAATTAGAGGAAAAGAGGTTTAACCTTAAACTACGTAGAGGGTTCTTTACTGTAAGAGCGGCAAGGATGTGGAATTCCCTTCCACAGGCGGTGGTCTCAGCGGGGAGCATTGATAGCTTCAAGAAACTATTAGATAATCACCTGAATGACCGCAATATACAGGGATATGTAATGTAATACTGACACATAATCACACACATAGGTTGGACTTGATGGACTTGTGTCTTTTTTCAACCTCACCTACTATGTAATTATGTAACTATGTGTGATGGTAGCCCCACCTACTTCTACCCACATGACCAGGGTATAGATATAAAGTGTTGACACCTGCACAACAGCCCATTAACCGTACAATGTCAGTAACAAACTGGGTGGGTTTAGTATGATGCTGTGGACTGGTGCCAGGAAAGGAAAATTAAGGTAAGAGTTTAATAAAATTTTAAATTTTCTGGACATCAATATAGTAGCATTTATGTAGTAGATCAATAACTCCCTGCCAGGGTGGGAAGCTTAAGCAAATCCTATTTTATAAGAAAGTGAAAGGGTTGTTGTGTGGGCATCAACTTTTATAGCCTCTAGATATATTTTACCCTTGACCTAACCTCTTAACCCTTAGCACAGCCCCAAACCCAACCCCAAACAACCCTTTTGTTTTTCTGTCTGTCCAAGCTGTGGAGATTCATCCTCTCTATTTGTACTGGTGACCACGGTATCTAAAATTAAAGTGATGGGAGGTCAAAATGTCAGCATTGTCACCATAATTGGAAGTCAAGGGAAATCTTCCAATGGGGACTCCCTTTTTTCTGACAGCTTGCTAGGAGGGGACATGGCTTAACTCAGGAGAGATTTTAAAAACGCTTCCAAAACGTTTGGATCTTGTGAAGCTTTGGTTCATTTAGTTACAATTCTGCAGGGTTGGAGCTACTACCCCCTGCCCTATACAAGTCTTTATGAATGCCAAAAAACTGAATTAATAAAATTCAAAAGCAAGCATTTTTCCTGTAATTATGCAGCATTTGACTTAGTTTCATTGAGTATACCAACTCTTATTTCTATGTTGGCAGAACTTTTCTAGTATGTTCTAGAACAGTGGTTCTTGACCACCAGGCCACAGCCTGCCTCTTCCCAGGCCTCCAGCCAGCTTCAGATCCCCTAACCTAAAACAGTGCCTCACAGCTGCTATAGTGCCCCCAGCCTCCCATAATTGCCTGCAGTGCCCATCAAACCCTCTCAGTGCCCTCAGGCCCCCTGACAACCCTCATCTATCACTGTGTCCCCCTTAACTGCCCATCAGCCCACCTACATTGCCCCCAGGCCCCCTGAAAGTCTTCAGCCCCCACAGAGCCTTCCTTCTCCCAGGCCTCCTGTCAGCTACAGATCCCTAACCTGAAACAGTGCCTTCCAGCTCCCATATTGCCTCCAACCTTCAATCCAATGCCTCTTAACCCACCCTCAGTGTCCCCATGCCTCATGAGAGTCTTTAGCCTCTATAGACTTTCCGTCTTTTTGGGCCTCCAGCCAGCTACTGATCCCCTAACTTACCACAGTGGCTCCCTGGTCCCATAGTGCCCCCATCCTTCTATAACTGCTTGCGGTACCCAGTCCCCGGAGCGCTCTCAGCTTCCACAGCACCTCCTAACCACCAACAGTGCCCTCAGGTTCTCTGAGGGCCGTCAACTCCCACAGTACCTCTTCAGCCTTCCAAAGTGCCACTCAGTCTATCACAGTGCCCACCGGACTGCTGCAGAGCCTCCAGCCCCCCCATGATGCAACAACCTCCAACAGTGTCCCATAATGTTTTCTAGCCCCCGCAGTCCCCTCTAGTCTTCCACAGTGCCCATGTCAAACCCCCAATCTCATGAAGAGATCCCAGGTTCTCCAGAAACCTCAACCACTCGTCTATCCTCATCACTCCAGCCCCACAGTGACACCCAGCTCCATCCAGAGCCTTCCAGCTTTCCCAAACATTTATTATGTGAGTATAATTTTTTTTTTTTTTTACTATTGGGTTTTGGAAGAATTTACGGGGCCCTGGTCTCATTAAGGTTGAGAACCACAGTTCCAGATAGATCCTTGAAATGTTTTCCCTCTGTAGTTGGGGTGTAACAGTCACCGATCAGCAGCAGGCTGGAAGACTGTATTTGGATTGCTCGTTAGCGTGTGTGCACAGAATCAAGTTTTATGTATAATGGGTTGTGCGTTTCTAATTCTGGAGCGGAGAGAAGAATTTAGCTGTGATTTGCTTCTGCTTTTAGGATTTTGTCGTTCTTCAGTGAAATTTACAAGGTAGCACAATGTTCTAAACACTCAAAAGAAAGGGACATTGTGTCTGAGGCTCTTTCCCTCTCCCATCAATCCTAACTTAGACAGTGAAGCCTTGAAAACCCCATTGACTGAGTTACGTCTCCTCCTTCCCATAAGAACGCAGGACAATGGGACTTTGTGAATGTTATCCTGATTGCAGCTGTAGGCAGTTTGGACAGAATCCCATTGAGGGCTCGGACAAACAGGTTCTCTCAGCCCAACTGGTGCAATTGTGGCATTGCTCTACGTAAGAGACCTGACCTCTTGGCTGAACAAGGCAATGACCGTTTCCCTCTATTGGAGGGTGATCGCTCTTTATCTTTTTGCTGGAGGCCTTGCAACAGATCATACACCCTACCATGCAGAAACAGGCAGTCCAAGGGATAAAGAGCGGAGCTGAATTGAAATGAAAAAATGGTTGAGGATAACCAACCAATGTTTTTGAGGACTGGCTGGTGATCAAGTGAGACAATGTTTTTTTTTGATGTGGAGCAGTTGAGTTAGAACCTCTGCCAGGTGTAAATAACCATCTGAGTCCCAATTATAGACACAATGGGAAGTGAGAGGAAATTTCCCCAAAACAAGAAAAAACTCCACCCCTAACAGTTACCCATTGAAAGATTCCACCTTTCTTCTGGCGACAACTGTATATTTTGGATTACAGATCCAGTGCTCAGGACAAGGATCCAGAACTTCATCCCTTTCCCCCAATGCTAATACATGCTGTGGAATGGGTGTAACACCCTGCATCCATTCTTTGCCCCCTTGCTTCACTGTACCCAGGGCAGCTTCCCCTCCTGCCCACCCCTTGTCCCAGCCCTGCCCATCGCATTCTAATCACTAGGACTAATTGAGAGTGTGAATCTAACAGAGGTGCTAGTCCTTCCATATTAAAAAAGAAGGGAAAGCTATGACTTTAGATGCACTTTGCAGGTGTCCCCAGTGGAAGATATCACCTCTAAGCCTGTGCTAGTAACAACCTTAAAAACGTAAAGTAGAACGACACGCCAAAACGTTTTTTTCATTTTGGAGATCGAGAGGGTTATACCCCCGTCAGTTTTTTTTTTTTTTTGTCCCTTTGGGGAGATTTCCTTTCACTTCCTGTCTCATGGCAAAAACAGGATGTAAGAGGAGAACCCTGCAAAGTGAGTTGTCACCAGAACTAGTGTCCACATTGGAAGATTTCCCCTCTATTCCTTTTCTGGTGACAACCCAAAATTTGGGATTTCTTTTCACTTTCACACTCAGTTATAACAGTGACCAGAACAAAAAGAGAGGGTGAATCTCCCTAAAAGGAACACAAACAGCAATAAAAACCTGACAGAGGTTCTAATCTCTTTCTACTCCATCCAAAATTAAAAAAAAAGTTTTGCATTTCATAATACTTTAACCACTTCCCGACCGGTGCACGCCGATGTACGTCGGCAGAATGGCACGGCTGGGCAAATGTGCGTACCTGTAAGTCCCATTTGAATTTCCCACCGTGCCATTGCGTGCGCGCCGGCCGGGAGCTCCGTGAGTCAGGTCGCGGGTCCTGCAGACTCGATCACCGCGGGAATACCCGCGATCGCCTCATGGAGAGGACGAACGGGGAGATGCTGATGTAAACAAACATCTCCCCGTTCTGCCTAGTGACAAGTGTCACTGGATCTCTGCTCCCTGTCATCGGGAGCAGAGATCAGTGACGTGTCACAGCTAGCCCATCCCCCCTACAGTTAGAAAACACTCCCTAGTACTGACTTAACCCCTCCCCGCCCCCTAGTGGTTAACCCCTTCACTGCCAATGTCATTTATACAGGAATCAATGCATTTTTATAGCACTGATTGCTGTATAAATGACAATGGTCCCAAAAATGTGCCAAAAATGTCCGATGTGTCCGCTATAATGTCGCAGTCAAAATAAAAATCGCTGATCGCCGCCATTACTAGTAAAAAAAAAATTATTAATAAAAATGCCATAAAACTATCCCCTATTTTGTAAACGCTATAACTTTTGCGCAAAACAATCAATAATCGCTTAATTTGATTTTCTTTTACCAAAAATATGTAGAAGAATATGTATCGGCCTAAACTGAGGAAAGAAAATGTTTTTTTTATTTTTTGGGGGGGATATTTATTATAGCAAAAAATAAAAAATAATGTGTTTTTTTCAAAATTGTCAGCATTTTTTTGTTTATAGAGCAAAAAATAAAAACCGCAGAGGTGATCAAATACCACCAAAAGAAAGCTCTATTTGTGGGGAAAAAAGAACGTCAATTTTGTTTGGGAGCCACGCCGCACGGCCGCGCGATTGTCAGTTAAAGCGACGCAGTGCCGAATCGCAAAAAGTGCTCTGGTCAAGAAGGGGGGTAAATTCTTCCGTGGGCTGAAGTGGTTAAAATTTCCTCTTGCTTTCTGTACCGGTGGGTGAACTTGTGCAGTAATAAAAAAAGAACAGAAAAGCTAACGCCTACAATCTTTTTAAAACAGGCACATACGTTTTGGTCTGGAGTTCCACCCTATCTCCTGCATGTTGTACACCTTGCCTTATTCATGTTGTGACATCGCATTTCACGAGGATTGGAAGCAGCAAGAACTGGTTATTACAACTAAAGTACTGAGATAATTACACCCATGAGTGCTATGATACTGGGTGTCAGCTGAAGATAAAGTCAAGAAAAGCATGTTATCATCCCCTGGAGGAGAATCTGTCCATATTGCTTCACAGTGTAGAACAGTAGGGTGGTCGTTGGGTTTATCATCTTCTTAACACTCATTTACGTTCTTCATGATGAAGATCAGTACAGAAATGGAGAGTGCTATCACTGCTGATGAAAACAACTCCTTTGTACCTAAAATGAGAAGAAACTAGTTTATAATCTTCAGTATATGGTGGATAATAGCAATAGAGAAATTACTATTCATTAAAGAATAGAAGGATCTTATCTTGACTATCCTAATTACACTCACCGCCTGGATTTCACACCCTCTAACATAACCCTCCATAAGGCAGAAAATACTCTGAACCTGCCCATCTCTCTACCCTTTGGATTATACCCAACATTGGGAGGGTGTTGGATCACCCCGTTCAACATGACCCTCAATAATACAAAAAATATTCTGCTCCTGACCTTCTCTCTACATTTCCAATTACATCCAACATGTGGATATCACACCCTCCAACATGAACCTCCACAATATAAAAATATATTCTGCTCCTGACCTTCTCTCTACATTTCTAATTACATCCAACATGTGGATATCACACCCTCCAACATGAACCTCCACAATATAAAAATATATTCTGCTCCTGACCTTCTCTCTACATTTCTAATTACATCCACCATGTGGATCTCACACCCTCCAACATGAACCTCCATAATATAAAAATATATTCTGCTCCTGACCTTCTCTCTACATTTCTAATTACATCCACCATGTGGATCTCACACTCTCCAACATGAACCTCCACAATATAAAAATATATTCTGCTCCTGACCTTCTCTCTACATTTCTAATTACATCCACCATGTGGATCTCACACCCTCCAACATGAACCTCCATAATATAAAAATATATTCTGCTCCTGACCTTCTCTCTACATTTCTAATTACATCCACCATGTGGATCTCACACCCTCCAACATGAACCTCCATAATGTAAAAATATATTCTGCTACTGACCTTCTCTCTTTCTTTCTGATTACACTCACCGCTGGGATATCACACCTCCAACATGACCCTCCATAATATAGAAAATACTCTGCTCCTGACTTTTTCTCTGCCTTTCTGATTACACCCACATCCAGAATATCACATCCTCCAGCATAACCCTCAATAAGGTAGAAGATACTCTGCTTCTGACTTTTTCTTTACCCCCCTGATCACACAATTGAAAAATTTTTGAGAAAAAAAATGGCAATAAATAATAAAAGGATCTTGGCCTCCCACATGACCCTCTGAAAATACTCTGATCCTGCCCATCTCTCTACTCTTTGGATTATACCAAACATTGGGGTATCACATCCTCCAACATGACCCTCCACAATGTAGAAAATATTCTGCTCCTGACCTTCTCTCTACCTTTCTAATTACACCCATCCAACATGACCCTCCATGAGATAGAAAATACTCTAGTCCTGACCTTCTCTCTACCTTTCTGATTATATTCGGAGAGAGAAAGGAAGGAATCCCCGGCGGCGCACATCCACGCGAGTGTGTGATGATGAGAATGACAACCTCAGCCTGGGCTCCCGCCAGACAACACCCCCAAATTTATATTCACTACTGGGATATCTTACCCTCCATAAGGTAGAAAGTATTCTGCTCCTGATCTTCTCTCCACCTTTCTGATAACACTCAGCGCCTGGTTATCACATCTCCAACATGATCCTCCATAAAGTAGAAAATAGTCTGCTCCTAACCTTCTCTCTACCTTTCTTCTCTGTTTCCGACCTTTGTTTACTCTCCTGATTACACAACTGCTAATTATTTTTGACAAATGATTGTTCATTAAAGAATAAAAGGATCTTGACCTTCCACATGACCCCCCATAAGGCAGGAAATACTCTGACCCTGCTCCTTTCTTTACTCTTTCGATTATACCCACCATTGTGCTATCACACCCTCCAACATAACTCTCCATAAAGTATAGAAAATACTCTGCTCTTCACCTTCTCACTACCTTTCTGATTACACCCACTTTAGGGATATTACAG
The DNA here is from genome assembly GCF_042186555.1 of Aquarana catesbeiana. Taxonomy (NCBI): domain Eukaryota; kingdom Metazoa; phylum Chordata; class Amphibia; order Anura; family Ranidae; genus Aquarana; species Aquarana catesbeiana. Next base: position 12,526,346 of record NC_133325.1, on the reverse strand, counting down.
CTCTAACATGATCCTACATAAAGTAGAAAATACTCTGCTCCTGACCTTCTCTCTACCATTCTGATTACACTCACCATCGAGATATGACACCTTTACCATGACCCTGCATTAGGTGGAAAATATTAAACTCCTGATCTTATGTCTTCACTTCTGATTACTTCTACCATCAGGATATCACATCCTCCAACATAACTCTCCATAAAGTAGAAATTACTCTGCTCTTCACCTTCTCACTATGTTTCTGATTACACCCACTTTAGGGATATCACACCCTCCAAAATGACCCTTCATAAAACAGAAAATACTCTGCTCCTGACCTCTCTACCTTTCTGATTACACCTGCCTTTAAGAAATTACACCTCCAACATGACCCTCCATAAGGTTGAACATACTCTACTCCTGACCTTCTCTCTTCTCTTTTGCTTTTCTGCTTACTTCTACCACCAGAATATTACATCCTCCAACATGACCCTCAATGAGTTAGAAGAATACTCTGCTTCTGACCTTTTCTTTACTCTCCTGATCACAGAATTGAAAATAGTTTTGAGAAATGATTGTTCATTAAATAATAAATAGATCTTGGCCTCCCACATATCCCTCATAAGGAAGAACATCTCTCTACTCTTCAGATTATACTCACCATCGGGATATCACATCCTCCAACATGACCCTCCATAAAACAGAAAATATTCTGCTCCTGACCTTCTCTCTACCTTTCTGATTACACTCACCATCCAAATATTACACCTCTAACATGGCCCTCCATAAGGTAGAAAATACCCTGTTCTTGACCTCCCAACCTTTCTGATTCCCCCTACCACCAGGACATCAAATCCTCCAACTTAACCCTCCATAATGTAGAAAATACTATGCTCCTGATCTTAAATATAGCTTTCTAATTACACTCACTATCATACAGTGGTGGCTGGTTGGCGGTAAACAGACCTGGCCCCCCCTCACTCGCATCCCCCCCCCCCCCCCCCCCCGTGGCTCTTGATCACCTTGCGCCCCCCCCCTGCTTGCGATCCGTGGCCTTACCTACTACTGTGGTAGAGGTGGTGCACTACTGAATCCGGGCTCCTGGAAGAGGCTGTTGCTGCCGCTGGGGTCGTTGCTTCTCCTCCCGGCTGAACGTGAGGCGGGTCCTGAGACATGATTGGACCTGCTTCCTAATTGGCTGGGAGGAGAAGCAGGCTGACATTAGCGAATATTAATTAGCTAATGTCACATAAGTGGATGGGCTTGGGGCGCAGAGCCCACCCTTTTTAAAGCCAATATGAGCCTCCAGCTCTAATCACGTGCTTCAAAAAAAAAAAAACCCACATTGAAATGCATCCGGAGCCCTGCATGGAGATTAGGTGCGGTGGTGCCTCCCGCGCCCCTAATGGATGGGCCGCCACTGCTATCGGAATATCACACCCTCCAACATGACCCTCCATAACATAGAAAATACTCTTCTCCTTAATGTTTCTCTTCTATTTTGATTTTTATAAGCGTGCTTTAGTTACTGAACACTTAATAAACGTTTGCTTAGATGTCAACAGTAGAAGGACCTCCAGAAGTATTTTCTGCTTTGTGGAGTGATTAATGCTGTGTGGTTTGGCACCTTGACAAAAGGACATTCACTTGTGTGTATTCAAGAGATTTCCATTAACTCTTTAGAGGCTAAAGCCTCGTACACATGATCGGATTGTTGGCCAACAAAACCGTGGAATTTTGTCCAAAGGGCGTTGGCCCAAACTTGTCTTGCATACACATGGCCACATAATTGTTGGCCAACAATTATGAACGTATTGAAGTACTAGATGTACTATGTTGTTTTTCAGCTCTTTGGGCTCCTTCTGCTAATTTCGTGTTAGTAGAAGTTTGGTAAGCGTTGATTTGTGCTTTTCATTTCGCACTTTTTATTTCGCGCTTTTCAGTTTGTTTCTGAGTGGCCGTTTGTCAACCAGACATGTTGCGGAATCGGAGGAGATAACGTGTTATTTATTATTGGCCTTGGAGTTATTGCTTTGACATTATTTTTTTGGTTGAATAATGATTTGATTTGTTATATTTTCTATATTTTTGGATGCATAGAATGCACTTCTTGGTTAAGTTCTATTGGCAGATATCATGTCTAATTTTATTTGTTTTCTTTTTTTAATGCACAATTAAAAAAATTGTGTAGAATAATACTTGGCTATGTGTTTTACTTCAAATGACAGTTTGGGAGTCGGCAGTTACATTTAAAAAAACACAATGTAAAATTGACAAGAGACACCAACATAGTTGTATCTTTGATCTTAAAAACTACAGGATAATGGTGTTGTAGTAACTTGTCCAAATAAAAAAAAACAAAAGAAAAAAGCATAATAATATTATTCTTGATATCACTAGAAAAAAAAAAGCCTTTTAAAATTTGTTTGCAAAAACTCAATAAGTATCACCAGCAAAGCAGCTTCATTATTATCCCATTAAAGAAAAAGAGAATTGTGCGCTGCATTTCCAGATTTCATAATTTGCAGCGAATGTGAATTCTCCATTACGAACGCTAGTTTACAAGACTGACTGCTCGCCCTTGCACGCGTGTTTGTACTTTGGACTTTTGTCCGACGGACTTGTGTACACACGCTCGGAAAATCCAACAACAGAAAATTTGAAAACCTGCCATCCAACATTTGTCGGCGGAAAGTCTGGCAACGATTGTCCGATGGAGCGTACACACGGTCGGATTTACCGGCAACAGCCTGCCATCAAACATTTCCCGTTGGAATGTCCGATCGTGTGTACGGGGCTTAAGACTGTCGTTGGCCAGTCCTAAACCAGAATGTTTGATCTTTAGCAACACGTGGTTAACCACTTCCCTACCCACATATAGTCATGTGACGTCCTGGGATGGGATCTCCCATCCTGGATGGACGTTATATGACGTCCTGGGATTCCCGGCCGTCTAGGGGGCGCGCGCGCGCGCCCGCCGCGTTGCTTGGGACCCAGTGCGTGTGCCCGGCGGCCGTGATGTCCGCCGGGCGGCCGGGATGTCCGCCGGGCACCCGCGATTGCCCGTTAACCGGGCTGGACCGTGGATCTGTGTGTGTAAACACACAGATCCACGTCCTGTCAGTTGTGAGGAGAGCAATCTGTGTTCCCAGAACGGAAGAACACTGATCAGTCTCCTCTCCTTGTGCATCCCCTACAGTTAGAAGCATTCCCTAGGAAACATATTAACCCCTCCCCGCCCCCTAGTGGTTAACCCCTTCACTGCCTGTCACATTTACACAGTAATCAATGCAATTTTATAGCATTGATCACTGTATAAATGTGAATGGTCCCAAAAATGTGTCAAAAGTGTCCGATGTGTCCGCCATAATGTCGCAGTCATGAAAAAAAATCGCGATCGCCGCTAAAAAAATAAATAAATATTTTTTTTTTAAAAATGCCATAAATCTATCCTGTATTTTGTAGACGCTATAACTTTTGCGCAAACCAATCAATATACGCTTATTGCAATTTTTTTTTTTACCAAAAATATGTAGAAGAATACATATCAGCCGAAACTGAGGAAAAAAATTTGTTTTTTAAAAAAAAAAATTGGGATATTTATTATAGCAAAAAGTAAAAAATATTGTGTTTTTTTCAAAATTGTCGCTCTTCTTTTGTTTATAGCGCAAAAAATAAAAACCGCAGAGGCGATCAAATACCACCAAAAGAAAGCTCTATTTGTGGGGAAAAAAGGACGTCAATTTTTTTTGGGTACAACGTTGCACGACCGTGCAATTGTCGTTTAAAGTGCGACAGCGCTGAAAACTAAAAATTGGCCAGGGAAGGAAGGGGGTGAAAATGCCCGGTATTGAACCGGTTAAGGTGATGATGGTAACGTATGATGGGGTGAAGCAAGTGTGGATGTAGCTCAAAACTTTGATGCTAACATTGTCCCTCTTGTCACTGCCTCAGCAGTTTGATTGGTATGCCCTGGACAGTGCTTTGGGTTCCTTTGTTGGTTATACAACTAGGTTTATGTATTACATAATACACAATGGTAGATGTTATTAGCGGAGAAGATGGGTTCATACTTACCTCTGCTATACACACATGTCCTGGATTTCCCCCCTATAAAAACAATGACCAGAATTATTGTTACAAAAAGATTTGACAACAATTTATCATACACATTGGATGTGCGAAGAAATACAAACACAGATGGCCAATGAGCATTATAACTGCTTGAAAAGACTATTCTTTACTATGTCAATTGCAAAATCGTCAGTGCTGTCTCAAAGTGCAACCTTTCAATTCTATTAAACCAAAAAATATGTAGAAAATGGGATTTTAAAGGTACCCCTGATATAGGAAAAGACATTATCTACTAAAAATATATCAAATATTTATTAAAGCAGTTTTACAAAAAAATATATACGATAAAATGTGAGAACAGTTTTACATTCACAGTCAAAGGTATACATCCTCAACCTAATATTGACAATGAAAAAAAAACTGTGGTCACCAAGAGTCAAAGCATAACCACGTCCACATAATTTCAACATGTTTCGCCCAGAAGGCTTCATCAGGAAAATGGACGAGGCTTTTCAATTATTCAACAACAATATTCACGATAAAAACAACCTCTGTAATAGAGTTCTGGGGAAGTCGCAGGATACGAGGCGTCAACTGAGAGAAGAGGGGAAGAGGGGTGCCCCCAGAAGTGACTCCCCCCTGTGTAGTCCAGATGGATGCCTGATCACCCGTAGGGAGGGATGTATATTCACATGGATGAAAATCATCAAAAGCAAAAAGGATGATTACGGTATCAACCCCCCCCGAAGAGTATTTGTATTGGGAGCTCATGAGGACTGAATGGCACAATATCAATTGTAAAAAAGCTCCTGTATAGGTGAAGACAAAGCTGCTCCACAGTTTCTTGAAAAGATATCACATCGTTATGTAAGAAGCTACGTCACATTTCTATTGGCGCTGCTAAAGGGGCACCCTAAAGTAGTGGGCCACAAAAAATAGTCACTTCCTGGTGCTGGCGTCCATGTTTAGCATGAGCTCCCCATGGACGCCAGCACCAGGAAGTGACTATTTTTTGTGGCCCACTACTTTAGGGTGCCCCTTTAGCAGCACCAATAGAAATGTGACGTAGCTTCTTACATAATGATGTGATATCTTTTCAAGAAACTGTGGAGCAGCTTTGTCTTCACCTATACAGGAGCTTTTTTTACAATTGCAATTGTGCCATTCAGTCCTCATGAGCTCCCAATACAAATACTCTTCGGGGGGTTGATAACGTAATCATCCTTTTTGCTTTTGATGATTTTCATCCATGTGAATATACATCCCTCCCTACGGGTGATCAGGCATCCATCTGGACTACACAGGGGGGAGTCACTTCTGGGGGCACCCCTCTTCCCCTCTTCTCTCAGTTGACGCCTCGTATCCTGCGACTTCCCCAGAACTCTATTACAGAGGTTGTTTTTATCGTGAATATTGTTGTTGAATAATTGAAAAGCCTCGTCCATTTTCCTGATGAAGCCTTCTGGGCGAAACATGTTGAAATTATGTGGACGTGGTTATGCTTTGAACTCTTGGTGACCACAGTTTTTTTTTCATTGTCAATATTAGGTTGAGGATGTATACCTTTGACTGTGAATGTAAAACTGTTCTCACATTTTATCGTATATTTTTTTGTAAAACTGCTTTAATAAATATTTGATATATTTTTAGTAGATAATGTCTTTTCCTATATCAGGGGTACCTTTAAAATCCCATTTTCTACATATTTTTTGGTTTACTACTTCAGGGATGATGGTACATATATAAAAAACGTTTATAAACACTGATCTCTACCCATATAGCCGCTTTCAATTCTATTGTCAACTGCAGCAGTGCACAGACTACTGATAATGAATATATATATATATATATATATATATATATATATATATATATATATATACAAGGTGAGTGCAGCGCAACTAAAATAACAGCATGACAAATTAAAAAAAAATGTTAAGTGAAAAAATATGTAAAGGAAAAACTAAAAAATTTCAGTCCATGAATAAAGAATAAAACAGACATCCATCCATGTGAGATATCGGTAACAAATTGCAGAAGATTGAAATCGTGAAAGATCCTCCAAAGAATGTGCATCCAACTCCACACCCAAGTGAGTAAGTAGCCTGCTTACTCGCTATCCGTGACTACTAAAAAGCAGTCTCCCCCAGCACAGGGAAATCGGTCTTCCCAAGACACTTATAGATGTCTGGAACCACGGCTAGGACGATGCCACTCAGAAAATATAAAGGAAAGTGCTTCCATAGTGCAGTACTTTATAAAATTGAATTTAATACAATAAGTGGGTTGCACTTACAGGATATATGACGTATCAGAGGCAATACAGCAATGTGTCTCATCAATGAGGTCCGTGGCGTCCCCTCAGGCTTCCATTCGCTTCCTATTCCGTTTGCACATCAAAATAGTGAGAAAAAATGTGATGATGTTGCCGTTGTAGGCTCCACCCTATGCGTTTCGTCACTATTGGACGTCGTCTGGGGATTGGATTTGGAGGATCTTTCACGATTCCAATCTTTTGCAATTTGTCACCGATATCTCACATGGATGGATGTCTGTTTTATTTTTTATTCATGGACTGAAAATTTCCACTGGGACTCTGCCTTAGTTTTTCCTTTACATATTTTTTCACTTGAAAATTTGAAAATTGGGTTGCACTTACAGGATATATGATGTATCAGAGGCAATACAGCAATGTGTCTCATCAATGAGGTCCGTGGCAACTCCTCAGGCTTACATTCGCTTCCTATTCCGTTTGCCCATCAAAATCTTGAGGAAAAAAACGTGATGACGTCGCCATTGTAGGCTCCACCCTACACGTTTCGTCACTATCGGACGTCGTCTGGGGATTGGGCCTGGAGGATCTTTCGCGATTTCAATCTTTTGCAATTTGTCACCGATATCTCACATGGGTGGATGTCTGTTTTATTCTTTATTCGTGGACTGAAATTTCCACTGGGACTCTGCCTTAGTTTTTCCTGTACATATTTTTTCACTTGAAAATTTGAAAATTTGTCATGCTGTTATTTTATTAGCGCTGCACTCACCTTGTATATATATATCTACTCTGAGTTCTTGTATTAGACTTTTTACTGCCAGCAGCTCGTCTTATTCACTATATTTCATATATAGCACAAAAATTCTTTTTTTTTTTCCTAGCACAGCATTAGCCCTCTTGGGCTTCCTTTTTTCACATTAATGATAATGAATGTTTCCAGCAGGGGGAGGAGCCACCTGTAACTTATAGAACTTTATTGTTTGCGATGGCTAGTTTTGTTCATAGAATATAGAGGGAAACATTGTGCCTTGCTAACGGAAAAACACATGTATGAGTTGACACAGCTGCGCACCCCAAAATTTGTAAAAAAGTGGAAGAGTTTCCCCAGGGGGGTTTTTAGCAGCAAAGTATTTCTAAAACCGTAATTAGTAAAAAAAAATTTTTTTTATTTCAGACATAAAATTACCCCTTCCCGACCGGCGCACGCCGATGTACGTAGGCAGAATGGCACGGCTGGCCGCGATCGCCTCACGGAGAGGACGAACAGGGAGATGCTGATGTAAACAGCATCTCCCCGTTCTGCCTAGTGACTGTCTCACTGATTTCTGCTCCCTGTCATCAGAGCAGAGATCAGTGACGTCACACACCAGCCCATCCCCCCTACAGTTAGTAATCACTCCCCAGTACTGACTTAACCCCTCCCCGCCCCCTAGTGGTTAACCCCTTCACTGCTAGTGTCATTTACACAGGAATCAGTGCATTTTTATAGCACTGATCGCTGTATAAATGACAATGGTCCCAAAAATGTGTCAAAAATGTCCGACATGTCCGCCATAATGTCGCAGTCACAATAAAAATCACTGCTCCATTACTAGTAAAAAAAAAATTATTAATAAAAATGCCATAAAACTATCCCCTATTTTGTAAACGCTATAACTTTTGCGCAAACCAATCAATAAACGCTTATTGCAATTTTTTTTTTACCAAAAATATGTAGAAGAATATGTATCGGCCTAAACTGAGAAAAAAAATGTTTTTTTATATATTTTTGGGGGATATTTATTATAGCAAAATGTAAAAAATAATGCGTTTTTTCAAAATTGTCGCTCTTATTTTGTTTATAGCGCAAAAAATAAAAATTGCAGAGGTGATTAAATACCACCAAAAGAAAGCTCTATTTGTGGGGAAAAAAGGACGTCAAATTTGTTTGAGAGCCACGTCGCACGATCGCGCAATTGTCAGTTAAAGCGGCGCAGTGCCGAATCGCAAAAAGTGCTCTGGTCAGGAAGGGGGTAAGATCTTCCGGGGCTGAAGCGGTTAATTTCAAGTAGAAGAGAACAAGAAGACCTGGACAGCCGCAGACCGGAATGACTGTGGGGTGATACAAAAATACTGACGCGTTTCGCACTTACACCAAGTGCTTACTCATTTTCATTTGTACAATCAATATTGAATATAAGTTCTGGTTGGCGATACAGACAACAACAAAAACCATTGCTCATGGCTAACAGTACACCAAGGAGATCCTAATTATACAGTTATATTGCAATATTGCTATCCACATGAATACCCCATGAATACCCCAATGCATTTCGACCCTTTTCAATTCTGGTCTTCTTCAGGGGCATTTTTTATTAATTCTGGAGATGGAAAAGTGGGGATGTATTGCTCAACCAGGGTTATTAAAAACGGTTGCATTCAGCGGTCCCACAATGTCCGCACACTCCCTCCGCCCCCTCTAGGCGGGTCCATAGTCCACGGGGCTTGCAAGGAGCCATGCTCTTGGACCCAGTGGGTAGGGTGTGTGGCGAGGCACTTGTTACTCCAAACCTTCCTGCATGTTGTTGGCAGCATTCCAGAGATCACCAGGTGTTATTAGGATCTCCTTGGTGTACTGTTAGCCATGAGCGATGGTTTTTGTTGTTGTCTGTATCGCCAACCTCAACTTATATTCAATATTGATTGTACAAATGAAATTAATTTTATGTCTGAAATTAAAAAAAAAAACCTTTTTACTAATTACGGTATTAGATATACTTTGCTGCTAAAAACCCCCCTGGGTAAACTCTTCCACTTTTTTACATTTGTGCCTTACTTTCTCAGACAGGCTCCGTACTTGATGGCAAAATCCAGAACTGGTCACATTAAAGTAGTTCTTGACATACAGTATGTATCTTTATTATTAAAATTCTATTAAAGTTTTTAAACTATGACTGAGCAAACAAGAGATGGGCAGGAGGGACAGCTGCCCTGGGCCCTGGGGTTTCATGTGAGGTGGGGGGGGGGTTGCTGCGAGGAGATCAAAGCAGAAGTCCAGCCTGAGCTTGTTTGGCTGGGCTTCTCCTATGGGTCACAGGAGTGCAATTCGTTTTTAGCAGAAAGTGGACTGAAGTCCCTCTCCTGCCCCCCGATAAAAGTGATCTTGTGCCAAATTTCTTTTGCTGACACATAATGCTCATATGTCTTGGGGGGGGGGGGGGGGGGCACAGTTTGGCATGTTCCCCCTTGGGCTCTAGATGTCCCAGGAAATAATTCCTCAGGTTAAGTAACCTGGGTTTCTGGTAGACATGTTAATGAGCAGAGAAAGTTGCCTGCATTTGAATGTGAATTATTAATAAGCAGTGTTGCTCCATGTGGCCTGCCCCCTCACCATACACTAAAAAAAGCAGCGCAAAACTCATCTTCAATCTGGAGCTGTCCCTCGCAGTAATCTCTTGTGGCCACTTCCAGGTTGAATGGCACCCAGTGTGCCTCAGCCTGAAAGATATAGACATGTGGTACGTGCAGGGCATTGTGTGCCCACCCTTTGAAGGGACATCACTACATCCTCCTGCATTCACTATGTCTTTACATCAGCAATGCTGTTGGCATCATTGGGGATCGCCCAATTTGGAGAAAAGGCGAAGAGAGAAGAATTCCACAAGCTCTACCAGTTTTATAACACTGGAAGGCATATTATGATGGACCAGTTGGAGACCGTTAAGCTCGATGGTCCGTTTCCAGTCATCCAACGAGTTTGAGGTGCCCACCCCGTTACAGAAGTACCCTTTTAGTTGCCTGAACCTCGATTTTTCTGTTTAAGACCTGTTGTTTACATACCTGTTCTAAACTGTTGAATATTGCACTATTTCTTTTGCATTTTTTTTTTTTTGCTGTAAAATGTGAAGGGTTGGAGTGTGTTATGCAGCTAGGACGGCTTGTGTTTTAGGTGGAAGGTAGGTAAGCAGAGTTTATGCTTCCGCAGCCGGGAAGGTTAATATTGATATGTTTCCCGGTTCTTTCTTGGCGGGCTTTATTGGGTCCGACCCACTGGTCCTGTGCTGTATAAAAATGGGTCAGGGTTCCGATTCAGGGGGGAGAAAGGGTGCGCATAATAGAAGACATGTTGCCCCCTCTCTTTTTGCCACAGTCTCCCAGGGTGAATGGCGCCCAGTGTGACTCCGCCTAAAAGAGTGACAACATTCGGTAAGTGCAGGGCATCGCGTGTCCACCCTTTGAAGGAACATCACTGCGTCCTCCTGCATTCACTATGTCATCACATCAGCACGGCTGTTGGCATCATTGAGGATCACCCAACTTGGAGAACAGGCAAAGAGAAACAGGATCCACCATATCACCGGCCTGAAGACGTCACAAAAGCTAAGCAAAAAAAAATTAAATAAAAAACATTCTGGGAGACCTTTAGGCGGAAAGGGGACACTAGGGGGAGAGTGAGCTTTAACTACTGCTCCTCCCACCCAAAACCTAAAACCTAACACCTAACCCCTTAAATTACAGGAATTGTTTAATTAGGCCTGGCACTATGTATTCACTTTTTTTTCTTTTTTTTTGAAAGCCTATGGCGTGCATAACACACCCAAAAAACTTCACCCGGTGCCAAAAAAAATGTGCACACACATAAAGAGTGAAACACAAAAAAGAGCAAATGGGTACACAAGAGTGCCTTTGCCTGAATCCCCCCGGGGCATTAGGCTCCAGACGGGGACAAGGGTACTTTACAATTGGTCCATCTGGCTGAAACCAGACGGACCCCGTTCTCTGGAGGGCCTGCCGAAACAGACCCACCCAAGTACTAGGTGAGGCTCCCCCGAAGGGAGACCCCATGAGAGAGGGCGAACTAAGCCAAAAGGCCATGTCTACCCCTTCCCAAGACTTTCAGGGCTGGCCCGAGGACCCGCAACCCTACTCATCACACAGTGCAACAAACCGTGTACAAACAAAAATACAAAAAGTGACAAACATAGGCTTAATAAATAAAATAAAGTGGGGAAGGAATAAGTGAAGAGGAAAGTGAAAAGGTGGCTATTGTGTGAAACAATGACCAGGCCCTCCGGCCAGGAATAAAAAAATTCCTCTGGTCCCAGCCAAAAGGCCTGGCCCAAGGGGCAGGTGCTAAAAAAAGCGTGTTCTATAGTGCAGTGACTGTGGTGCCTCAAATCAAAGTGACTGCCACTCACAGTGATTTTTTGGCACCCCTGGACTGCCACTCCAGGGGCACATACTCCATAGGCTTTCAGGACCAACCCTGACCAACAGCCCAGACCACAGCCGCCCCCACTCCAGGCAGAAAGGCATGAAGTTCAGGGAGCTTGGTGAGAGCCCTTTACTATCAGGCTCCACCGTCGCTCTCATCACTCCTTCCTAATTACATTCGGAATTACTAACCGCTCCTCCCCCCCCCCGCTAGAGAGGAGCCGGTGTTCTGTTTTCCGAAAAACTGTCCGTAGCTAGAGCTACCACAATCTAGGCCAGAAGGCCAGGCACCCGACCCTCCGGACAGACCAAGATACAGCACCCATCCTCACCAGGAGCACCCTTCCAGACGGCTCAGACTCAACAATTGGCAGGCCCCCAGTATCTGTTGGGCAGCTCTGCAAAGTCCCTGCTGGAAACCGCCCTTCCAGGCACTATAACACCTTTGGAATTGCTGGCCCTCCCCAACGAGAGTAGCACAGCGCCTCCTCTGGAAACTGATAAGAACAAATACTACACTTGATCTTAGCCAAAAGGCCAAGAGGCACTATTTATTCACTGTTAAATCTAAAGGAGACCGCAATTAAGCTGGCCATCCACTGTGCGAATTTCGTCTGGTTTCGGTTGGACTGGCTGAAATTTGACATATGGGTGGCCAAGTTGGTCCCCTAACACGAGACAGAGTTAGCCATGTGTAAGCCAAAAGTTGATCCCAATTGGAGCTTACACCGGGCTGAAGACTCTGTTACTTCCCCAAGCACCACTGATGTCATGGAAATGGAAGATGAGTGAATCACAGGCATTTCTTCGTACCCAGAACTACGGGGTATTTCTTTGCCTGTAAGCACATGCCATGTAAAGGCATTAAAGTGAACTTTGCTCTGTTCTTTAACAAAAAATATGTTTTAAACCAAAATAAAATTAAGCCAAAATCATTATAGTGCTCCATTAATGAGACAGAACTTCTTATTTAAACAGATGGAGCCCAGGCCAAGCCATAAATTGGTAAAAGCCTAAATTTACTAACCTTTTTCTAAAAAGTCACAATTGTAGTAATGACATCTGGCTTTCGTCGTTTTAAGGACAAATCTGCTTTCACCATCATCCCTGGTAAAGTGGACCACTTCGAACACCTCATCTACCGGTATAAGTACCTCCTCTTCCCCTGGATAGGAGGAAAAATTGTGTATGTCTGCCCCAAAGCAGGTGCTTATGTTGAAGAAAGTCCCCATCCCAAAGTTCTCTGCTACCGTTTGATTCCTGGAGGAAGAGGTGAACTGTCCGAAGCGGATTCTCTCCCCCGTATGCTCAGGCAACAGACGCACTCTGTTTACCCCTCTGTACACAGGCGATGGACAGTCCACTCTCAGGAGGTTCATGGCTTGGGTCATGAAGAAATGCAAGGAATGATAGTTGAAATTTTCCCGGTCATAATTCCTCACAGCTTCGTTAAAATCTGAATAAACTGTGTCGTTGGAGTAAATGATAATGGCAACTCCATACTCATCCCGGAAGCCATAAGGGATTTCTTCGCTTAGATACTCTTTGTTTTCGTGCCATGCCTCCATTGCGAAATCCCAGGCATGAGCAAAATCGGGGTTAGCGTCTTTTTCTTGCTCAAGTAGGTAGGATTCGATTGCATTGTCCATTTCCTGTTCACAACCTTCATACTGGTCGTCAAAGGCATTGCTGTTCATAGTTAGAGGACAGCTGGGGGCCTGCAGTGATAGAGATAGACAAGAGATGCATATTTTTATGAGGAAAACATATGAATGCCAAGCAGAGGACTGGTGGGAACTGAACTTAGGACCAACAGAGTACAGAGATTAGTAAATTACAATGTCCTAGAAATGTTCCTTTTCCTAACTGAAGTGTCCACTAGAGGCATAATTTGAGTCCTATTTACCTCTTGCATTGACTACTGTGATACTGTGCTGTCTGGTATTCTATTAATTGCACTTGCACATCTATAATCTGCCAATTTATGATGTTGTAAGACGTATCTATCCTTCTCTCTATCCCTCTTTCCTAATGTATCTAGTGACTGTACCCAGGTGCCATCACCTCCCCACACTGCCATTTCCTTTCCCTATTGTATCCAATTTATCCAACTGCCATCACCTCCATACACTTCTCTCTTTCATATTGTATCTTCTAGTGTACTCAACTGTAATCACCTCCCTACACTGCCATCTTCCTTCCTATGGTACCCAACTGCCAGCACTTTCATTCGCTGCAATCTCTCTTCCCTATTGTATCCAGTGGATACAATAGGTTATTGTACCTCCTGGGTGCTAATGTATCTAGAGTATCCAACCGTTATCACCTCCATCCACTGCAATCTTCCATTTCTATAGAATCTAGCGTACCCAACTGTCATCAGCGCCTTCCAATGCCATCTTCCTCTCTATTGAATCTAGTGTACCCAGCTACCACCATCTTCATCCACTGGAATCTCTATTTCATATTGCATGTAGTATACTCAACAGTTATCACCTCCACCCACTGCCACCCCCTATTGTATCTAGTGTACTCAACTGTCATCAGTGCCACCCACTCCCATCTCTATTTCCTATTGTATCTAGTATACCCAACAGTTATCACCTCCACCCACTGACACCCCCCATCGCCCCTATTGTATCTAGTGTACCCAACTGTCATCAGTGCCATCCACTGCCATCTCTATTTCCTATTGTATTTAGTATACCCAACAGTTATCACCTCCACCCACTGACACCCCCCTATTGTATCTAGTGTACCCAACTGTCATCAGTGTCATCCACTGCCATCTCTATTTCCTATTGTATCTAGTATACCCAACAGCTATCACCTCCACTCACTGACATCCCCCTTGTATCTAGTGTACCCAACTGTCATCAGTGCCATCCACTGACATCTCTATTTCCTATTGTATCTAGTATACCCAATAGTTATCACCTCCACCCACTGACACCCCCCTATTGTATCTAGTGTACCCAACTGTCATCAGTGCCACCCACTGCCATCTCTATTTTCTATTGTATCTACTATACCCAACAGCCATCACCTCCGCCCACTGACACCCCCCCCCCCTCTATTGTATCTAGTGTACCCAACTGTCATCAGTGCCATCCATTGCCATCTTTTTATTGTATCTAGTTTACTCATTTGCCACCACTTCCCTATTGTATCTAGTGTACCAGACTGTTATCTCCATCCACTACCACCTTCCTTTCCTCTTGTATTTAGTGTACCCAACTGTCATCCCATTTCATTCCATTTTGTATCTAAGGAACCTTGCTGCATCACCTTCAGACACTGCCATCCTCCTTATTGTATCTAGTGTACCCAACTGTCATCAGTGCCATCCACTGCCATCTCTATTTCCTATTGTATTTAGTATACCCAACAGTTATCACCTCCACCCACTGCCATCCTCCTTATTGTATCTAGTGTACCCAACTGTCATCAGTGCCATCCACTGCCATCTCTATTTCCTATTGTATCTAGTATACCCAACAGCTATCACCTCCACCCACTGACATCCCCCTTGTATCTAGTGTACCCAACTGTCATCAGTGCCATCCACTGCCATCTCTATTTCCTATTGTATCTAGTATACCCAACAGCTATCACCTCCACCCACTGACATCCCCCTTGTATCTAGTGTACCCAACTGTCATCAGTGCCATCCACTGCCATCTCTATTTCCTATTGTATCTAGTATACCCAACAGTTATCACCTCCACCCACTGACACCCCCCATCGCCCCTATTGTATCTAGTGTACCCAACTGTCATCAGTGCCATCCACTGCCATCTCTATTTCCTATTGTATCTAGTATACCCAACAGTTATCACCTCCACCCACTGACACCCACCCCCCCTCTATTGTATCTAGTGTACCCAACTGTCATCAGTGCCATCCATTGCCATCTTTCTATTGTATCTAGTTTACTCATTTGCCACCACTTCCCTATTGTATCTAGTGTACCAGACTGTTATCTCCATCCACTACCACCTTCCTTTCCTCTTGTATTTAGTGTACCCAACTGTCATCCCATTTCATTCCATTTTGTATCTAAGGAACCTTGCTGCATCACCTTCAGACACTGCCATCCTCCTTATTGTATCTAGTGTACCCAACTATCGTCACCTTCAGCCACTATCATCTCCCTTTCCCAATTGTATCTAATGCACTCAACTACCCTCACCTTCATACACTGCAATCTTCTTTCCCTATTGTATCTAATGTACCCAACTTCCATCATCTCCCACCACTGCCATTTTCCTTTTTTTATTATATCTAGTGTATTCAACTGCCCTCACTTCTAGCTATTGCCATCTCCCTTCCTCATTATATTTGGTTTACCCATCTGCTCCACCTCCATCCACTGCCTCTACCTTCCCTTACGTATTTATTGCAACTAACTCCCATTGCTAGCAGTCATTAACTATTGTCCTTTATGTGTCTCTACCTTTAACAATCCAAACTCGTCAGGGCAGTGTTATGTAACATGTATTATTATGTTACGTAAAATGTTGGCACTTCATAAATAGGTATTATAATGTGACGTAACAGAGATTGATAGGTCTATTAATGTGCAGTTAGTCACATTCACATCCTAAAATAATGTTCCGGATTTTCTATTGCCTCTTGACATTTTGTTATTGCAATCTAATATTCCAGAAAGAAGCTTGAGATATACCGTCTTTGTAATGTGATGATGAATATGTAAAACCACTCTAAACCCCTTAAAATATCAAATTAGGTGAAACAGCACTTTATATTTTATTGTTTGATCAGTATTCCACGTACTGCGTGTGTCTTCAGAGTCCCGAATATCAAGAAGAGGACAAAGCTTGTACACACGAGGAATCTCATTCTTCTACAAGATCCTGAAGAAACAATGGAAATGTAGGTTTGTCACATATTTGACAGAAGTTGGACATAATAAAATAAACATTCTCTAGTAACCTACACGATATTGTCAAAAGTATTGAGACACCTGCCTTTATACTCATATGAACTTTAATGGCACTAATAGGCAGCACTGATAGGCACAGATAGGTGGCATGGATGGGCACTAATAGGCAGCACTGATGGGCATTGATAGGTGGCACAGATGGACACTAATAGACAGCACTGATGGGCACTGATAGGTGGCACAGATGGACACTAATAGACAGCACTGATGGGCACTGATAGGTGGCACAGATGGACACTAATAGACAGCACTGATGGGCACTGATAGGTGGCACAGATAGACACTAATAGACAGCACTGATGGGCACTACTAAGGGGCACTGTTGAGGCTGCATTGATGATTAGGACACTGATGATCAGTGCCCTGATTATCAGTGTAGATGTCCCCTTTCACACTAGCAGGTTACTGGCTCTCTCAATAGCTCACGATGTGACAGCGTCAGGAAAGGAATGCCGATAACTGGCAAGTGTGTTTACATCGTGATCAGCTGTGATTGGACACAGTTGATCACATTGTAAAGAGCCACTGTGATTGGCTCTTTACCCTGATCTGTGATCAGCTGTGTCTTAAGGACACAGAGCGCGCCGCAGCGGCACATCAATAGAAGCCCTCCCAGAACTGGACAACTGCGCTGTAGCCATCATTTGGCTATAGCGCGGTCGGAAAGTGGTTAACAACCAACATATTATTTAACAGAATGAAATTACGATTTGTTAGATATCAAACATAATATAAATTGGCTGCATTACCCTAGGAGGTCGAATGTATGTTATTAGCCCTCCGGACCTTGTAATATAGGTTTGTTTAGGATCTTCCTAAATGGTATCTTCCTATACATTAGCGTAACTATTTTTTTATAAAGGTAATAATTATAAAAGAAATGTGAGGAATATATGAAACCTAACCTAAATCACATTTAGGGCTAAACAAGGGCATGATACGCATAGTGGACAAAAAATATAAGGAATAATTGAAAATAACTTTGAAGAGGGAGTTGAAGAGGACATGACACGATTAAAAGGATGGGGTCTGAGCTTCAGGTCGAAAACCAGACTCACAGAGGCGTTGCACAAGTTGCTCTGCCAGACTAATTATGACAGGGCTAATTAAGTCAGGGTCTCATTTAGACATGTGTAATTTGTTTCTTTCCGAATTAGCTTTTTAACGAATTTCGACAAATTCCTTAATTTGGAAATATCCGAATTAACGAAAATCCGTTTAAAGAATTTTTTTAGAATATTTGTAAATTTGAATATTCGAACATTCATAAATTCGTAAATTCGAAATTCGAAAATCGGAAAATTCGAAAATCTGAAACAATAACTACAGTAACTATTAATTTATAGGTATTGGAATTTCCTTTCAAATTTGGCTGTTAGTGAATGTAACGAATACGAATTTATCCAAAGTTAGGAATTATCCGAATGCCGCATCTAAACGAATGGAACGGAACAAATTAATAATAATTTTTTAAAATGTATTATTATTATTGTTATTTATTATTATTAATTTGTTACGTTCCATTTGGAACAAATTAATAATAATTTTTTTAAATGTATTATTATTATTGTTATTTATTATTATTAATTTGTTACGTTCCATTTGTTTAGATAATAATAAATAACAATAATAATTATAATACATTTTTTAAAATTATTATTAATTCATTCTGTTCCATTTGAATGTAACAAATTAAAATTAAATAAATATAAATAATAAAAACGTTTTATTATTATTATTTGTTATTAATTTGTTTCGTCCCATTTATTTAAATGTGGCATTCGTTATTTCGGATAATTCGTAATTTCTGACAAATTTGTATTCTTTACGTTCACTAACAGCTAAATATGAAAGGAAATTCCAATACCTAAAATGTAATAGTTAGTTATTATTAGTTAGTTAGTTAGTTAGTTAGTTAGTTAGTTAGTTAGTAGAAGAGAACAAGAAGACCTGGACAGCCGCACACCGGAATGGATAAATCCGTCTTTTTATTCAAAATACAGGATCATGGGGTACACAAAACACGGCTGTAGGGTGGTACAAGAATAACTGACGCGTTTCGCACTTACACCAAATGCTTACTCATAGTTAGTTAGTTAGAATTTTCGCATTTTCGTTCATTCAAATTTTGGGATTTTCTTTCTTATTTTCGGATTTTATAATTTATGAAATTACAAATTTTCGAACTTACGAATTTTTCAAATTTACGAATTTTCGAATTGCGATCATCAACGATTGACCAGAAAAACAAAACAAAAAAAAACCCAATAAAACGAAAACTAACAAATTTTTCGGCAGTGCACATGTTTAGTCTCATTAGAAGACTCTTGGGTCCTCTGCTAGTGGACACGTCTGCATTCCTTCTTAGCCAGGCTATGCTCTGTCATAAGTGCTTCCAGCTGGACTGTGGTTTATCAAATGAGTCACCTTCTCTGACGGCCCACCACAGATCACAGACCATCGGCTGGATAAGGTTCTGGGGAATAGCAGTTCTGGGGATTGATGGCCACAGATGGGAAATCTGAAGCTTATAAGTTGTCCCCAGACCAGGAATAAAGGGAATATCTTTAACCAGGGACACCTGTTTCAGTGACAAGAGGAATGTCCTTTGCTTTGGAGAGATTTATCTCACTTTTCGTTGTGTCTCTGGGAATGATGGAAACAATATGAAACATATGGGGGGAAACAAAAAAAACTGACAGAGGTCCTAAAGCTGAACTGTAGGCACAGAAATTTCAATTTAACCACTTCAGCCCCGGACCATATGGCTGGCCAAAGAACAGAGCGCTTTTTGCAATCCGGCACTGCGTCGCTTTAACTGACAATTGCGCGGTCGTGCGACGTTGCTCCCAAACAAAACTGACGTCGTTTTTTTTCCCCACAAATAGAGCTTTCTTTTGGTGGTATTTGATCACCTCTGCGGTTTTTATTTTTTGCACTATAAACAAAAAAAGACAATTTTGAAAAAAAAACACATTATTTTTTACTTTTTGCTATAATAAATATCCCCCAAAAATATATAAAAAAATATTTTTTTTCCTTAGTTTAGGCCCATATGTATGCTTCTACATATTTTTGGTGAAAAAAAAATCGCAATAAGAGTTTATTGATTGGTTTGCATAAAAGTTATAGCGTCTACAAAATAGGGGATAGTTTTATGGCACTTTTATTGATATATATTTTTTTTTATTAGTAATGGCAGCGATCAGCGATTTTTATCGTGACTGCGACATTATGGCGGACACATCGGACAATTTTGACACATTTTTGGGACCATTGTCATTTATACAGCGATCAGTGAGATTAAAAATGCATTGATTACTGTGTAAATGTGACTGGCAGTGAAGGGGTTAACCACTAGGTGGCGCTGTAGGGGTTAAGTGTGCCCTAGGGAGTGATTCTCACTGTGGGGGGGAGGGGCTGTGTGTGACACGACACTGATCACCGCTCCCGATTACAGGGAGCTGTGATCAGTGTCCTGTCACTAGGCAGAACGGGGAAATGTTTGTTTACATCAGCATCTCCCCGTTCTTCCTCTCCATGAGTCGATCGCGGGTATCCCCGCGGACATCGAGTCTGCGGGACCCACGATCCTACTCACGGACCTTGCGGCGGGTGCACGATGGCACGGCGGCAAATTCAAAGGGACGTACAGGTACGCCGATTTGCGCAGCCGTGCCATTCTGTCGACGTACATATACAGGCGACGGTCAGGAACCGGTTAATTGTATTCCTTAAAGTGTTACTAAACCCGGGACCCTGCATTCACATTCTGGTCTCCCACAATACACAGGACATGGAAATGCAATTGTTTTAGTAAATATAAACCGCTAAATACCCTTTCTCATCAGCAGTATATAGCAGCCTTGTGACTTCTATCAGTGCCTGGTTAAAGCTTGTAGGAAGAGTTTTCATACTGCACTGAGCTGTCCTATCAGGATCCAGGACCCCTCACCCTCTGTCTGGACAGTGCCGATTCTCCCTGTGCTGATCACATGCACTCTCCTAAGAACCCCCCCCCCCCCCAAAAAAAAAAACTCTCTTGCAATACACACCAAACTGAGCATGTGCATCGTGCCCCCAATGCTCTGTACTATCAGGAGATGGATTGGGGACAATGGAAGAAGGGGAGGATCAGAGAAGATAGGATCAAACAGCCTTTTTACACAATGAAGAGGATTAACCTCTTCGGTTTAACAGTGAGTATAACAAGCATGCTTTACTGCCTATACAGACTGATTTGACTGTTGTGGGTTTAGTAACATTTTAATAGCCGCAAGGGATAAAAATATACTTTGTGTGCTTCAAATGCCTTTACAAACCAAGATGTTACCTCGTAAAATGACAGGGTCATCATCACTGTGCTGTACATAAGCCTGTACAGAGGGCTGTGGGAGGGACCTAGCAGGCTCCACCCACTACAGGCTGCCTGCAGAAAACTATAGGAGGGGGGCGGAGGCAAGGCCAGTCACCCTGCACAAGGAGAGAGAGCAGAGCTGTGGGAGGGGCCCAGCAGGCTCCACCCACTACAGGCTGCCTGCAGAAAACTACAGGTGGGGGCGGAGACAAGACCAGTCACCCTGCACAAGAAGAGAGAGAGCAGAGCTGTGGGAGGGTCCCAGCAGGCTCCACCCACTACAGGCTGCCTGCAGAAAACTACAGGAGTGGGGGCGGAGACAAGACCAGTCACCCTGCACAAGGAGAGAGAGCAGCAGTGAGCGGTCTTTATTACAGGAGGTCTCACACTGGATTACTACACAGATCTGGAAGCAATACACCAAGCACACCGAGATTCAAGTAGAATACAAATGACGAATGTATTTACAAAACATTTGCTTATCTCAGAGTTCAGCTTTAGCCATAACTTACCCTTTCCCAATAAATAAATAAGGCTTTACAGAAGCTTTAAAATGCTTTTATATATATTTTTTAAATTAACAGTTTTTATTCTAAAAATATTATTCATGCTTTACAATGTGCACTAAAATGCAAGATCTGCTTATACAGTAGTGGAGTATTATCTACTTATTATTTTTTTACTTTATATACAGTGGGGGAAAATAATGATTTGATCCCCTGCAGATTGTGTAAGTTTGCCCACTTTCAAAGAAATGAAGGGTCTATCATTTTTATCATAGGTGTATTTTAAATGGTAGAGACAGAATATCAACCAAAAATCCAGAAAAAAACATGATACAAATGTTATAAATTGAGTTGCAGTTCAGTGAGTAAAATAAGTATTTGATCCCCTATCAACTAGCAAGAGTTCTGGCTCCCACAGACTGGCTACAGTAGGTGCTCATGTGGTACACAGATTAGTCCTGTCAATGTAAGAAGGTGCTCCTAATGACAGCTCGTTATGTGTATAAAAGACACCTCTCCACAAAATCCCCTTTCTTCCATTCAAACCTCACCATCATGGGCAACACCAAAGAGCTGTCAAAGAACGTTAGGGCCAAAATTGGCTGGAATGGGCTACAAAGCCATCAGCAAGAAGCTTGGTGAGAAGGAGACAACTGGTGGAGCGATTATTTGCAAATGGAAGAAATACAAAATAACCGCAAGTCGCCCTTGGTCTGGAGCTCCATGCAAGATTTTGTCCCATGGGGTGAGGATGATCATGAGAAAAGTGAGGGATAAGCCCAGAACTGGGAGCTTGTGAATGATCTCAAGGCAGTTGGGACCACAGTCACCAAACAAACCATTGGTAACACAATACTCCGACATGGATTGCAATCCTGCAGCGCCCGCAAGGTCCTCCTCCTTTAAGAAGACACATGTACAGGCCCATCTGAAGTTTGCCAATGAACATCTAAATGATTCAGAGAAGGATTGGGAGAAAGTGCTGTGGTCAGATGAGACCAAAATTGATCTCTTTGGCATTAACTCAACTTGCCTTGTTTGCAGGAAGAAAAATGCTGACTATGATCCTAAGAACACCATCCCTACAGTCAAGCACAGAGATGGAAACATTATACTTTGGGGCTGTTTCTCTGCTAAAGTTACAGGCCAACTTTGCCGCATTGAGGGACCAATGGACGGGGCCATGAATTGTACATTCTTGGATGAGAATCTTCTTCCTCTTCCCTCAGCCAGAACACTGAAGATGGGTCGTGGATGGGTCTTCCAGCATGACAATGACCCAAATACATACCGCCAAGGCAACAAAGAGTGGCAAAAGAAGAAACACATTGAGGTCCTGGAGTGGCCTAGTCAGTCTCCAGACCTTAATCCTAAAGAAAATGTATGGAGGGAGCCGAGGGACAGCCAAGAAACCTTAATGATTTAGAGAAGATCTGTAAAGAAGAGTGGACCCGATCCTGTGATGTATGCAAACCTGGTCACCAACTACAAGAAACGTCTGACCTCTGTGCTTGTGGAGGGTTTCTCCACCAAGTACTAAGTCATGTTTTGCTTGGGAATCAAATACTTTTTTATTACTCACTGAACTGCAACTCAATTTATAACATTTGTATCATGTGTTTTTTTCTGGATTTTTGGTTGATATTCTGTCTCCATCATTTAAACTACACCGATGATATGATATCTATTCCCTTCACTACTTGCAATTTATGAATGCCCATAATAGGCCCAAGTTACATACTTCTGGATAGGTTTATGCTTTGGAGTGTATTGGGATTCATTATTAACTATGATCATTGTTTATTTTGAGGTAGCGCCACATTTTATTTGTTATTTTTATTTGCTTATCGTGTGTAGGGACAGACTTTAGTGTTGGCGGCTTCCTTTGATTGTCTTTATTTATGTCTTAATAGTGTATCACTATTGGTTAGCGCATAAGTAGTTTGATTATTTTTAACCTATCAAGTAGGGATCTACGAGCAAAGACTCAAAGCCTGGAAGGGAGAAGGTGGTCCCAAATGGAGGTTTATAGATTTCCTTACTCTTTCGAAAAAACTTTAGATAAACTTTAAAGAAAAACTCCACAATTTACCCATTCCCTACCCCCATTTTATTTGGAATTTAATTTGCAGCAGGTAAGCAAATAGTAACCACGGCCATACTAATTTTGTAGCAGGCCAAAAAAAGGATAAAGTGTTCCCAGACACAACAAAACATCAACTCTTGTAGTTAACTAACTAAACTAGTTTGAAACAGCAGAGCAGTTTCGATTTCAAATTTTATTTCATTGGTATGTGTCACCTCTGTCCGCCTCTATTTTAAGATATTTAATTGGAAAAGTAGTGTGATTCATGTACATCTTACTATTTCCACCCATCAACATGACTGATGCAAGAAGAACGGGAAGGATATCTCGCTTCATCATTTAAATTCACACTTCCGAGGAATCAAAAATCAACATTACCCAATCTCATAGAAAAAAAAAAGTCTTGGCAGCCTAAATTATGTGGTCTTTGACTACCAGGACCCTTTTGGGTGTTCCATGACATTTAAGTCTACTGTAAGTCCAATGTTTATAAGCAGACTAGTAACCCAGAAAAATTTCCTTGAACCCGGGACTTTAAAATGATGAAATTCATTGAACTCTACTGTTAAAATGTTTAAATTTATTGTAAAAACAATAAAACACATGGCACACAGTAATATAATGCACGGAGATGTACAGTGCCTTTAAAAAGTAATCATACTCCATGAAATTTTTGTCATGTTACAACCAAAAACGTAAATATATTTTATTGGAATTTTATGTGATAGACCAACACAAAGTGGCACATAATTGTGAAGTGGAAGGAAAATGATAAATGTTTTGTTACAAATAAATATGTGAAAGGTATGGGGGGCATTTGTATGGCGCCCCCCTGAGTCAATACTTTGTAGAACCACCTTTCGCTGCAATTACAGCAGCTTTTTGGGGATGTCTCTACCAGCTTTGCACATCTAGAGAGGGACATTTTTGCCCATTCTTCTTTTCAAAATAGCTCAAGCTCTGTCAGATTGGATGGAGAGCGTCTGTGAACATCAATTTTCAAGTCTTTCCACAGATTCTGAATTGGATTTACGTCTGGACTGTGACTGGGCCATTCTAGCACATGAATATGCTTTGATCTAAACCATTCCATTGTAGCTCTGGCTGTATGTTTAAGGTCGTTGTCCTGCTGGAAGGTGAACTTCCGCCCCAGTCTCAAGTCTTTTGCAGACGCTAACAGGTTTTCAAGGGGTATGAATACTTTTTCAAGGCACTGTAATACATAGGAAGTCTACATACGTGTCTCACAGCATATCGTTATTCATCCCACCCTACTCAATGTTACTTGATGCCTTGATATTTCCTGAAGCTCAATACTGTATGGTTAAGTCTGCCTGGCTGGGGGAAGTAAAACGATATATCACAAAGCCTTTAATGGGTCTCAAATCCCACTTCTTCAGGTTCTGTGAAACGTTCATTATATAAACACCAAAAATTGGGATCAGGAGCTTGGGACCACCAGCTACACCAAGCCTCCTCCTGGGAGGAGGGCCAACCACTAACAAACATAAAGTATCAATTGTATTCCCTTCCAAGGAGAAGAAAAAGACGAAAGGACCAGAAACTCGGTACCAATATAATACCCTCCTCTACTGAATCCCAACCGGTAGAACAATATATATCATGATACGTTTCATGGGTCTCAAACCCCACTTTTTTAGGTTCTGTGAAACTTTTGTTATATAAACACCAAAAATTGGAATCAGGAGTTTGGGGACCACCAGCCACACCAAGCCTCCTCTTGGGAGTAGGACCAACTATTCACAAATATAAAGTATCAGCAGATGTCTCTTCCAAGGAGAAGAAAAGGAGGAAAAGACCAGAAACTTGATACCAGTGTAATACCCTCCCCATATTGATTCCCAACCGGTAAAACAATATATCACAATGCGTTTAGTGGATCTCAAACCTACATAAAGTATCAGCTGTATTCCTTTCCAAGGAGAACAAAAGGAGGAAAAGACCAGAAACTTGGTACCAATGTAATATCCTCCTCTACTGATTCCCAACTGGCCCTCCAGATATGGGGGAAGAACCTCTAGGGCTATAAAATACCTACAATTACATAAGCAAGGCCAACATCATCCAGTGGGATTATCAACACCAGGATTATGTCTGACCTTTGGGGTTAGGGTTATCGTGTGTTTTTTTCTGGATTTTTGGTTGATATTCTGTCTCTATCAATTAAAATATACCTATGGTAAAAATTATAGACCCTTCATTTCTTTGTAAGTTGGCAAACTTACAAAATCTGCAGGGGATCAAATCATTATTTTCCCCACTGTACTGTATATATTTCCTTCACTACTTTCAATTTATCTATGCCCATTATAGGCCCAAGTTACACAATTCTTGGATAAGTTTATGCTTTGAAGTGTATTGGGATTTGTCATTATCTTTGATCATCATTTATTTTGAGGTAGCGCCACATTTTATTTGTTATTTTTATTTATCACGTGTGGGGACAGACTTTAGTGTTGGCGGCTTCCTTTGGTTCTTTGTTTATGTCTTAAGAATGAATCACTATTGGTTAGCGCACAAGTAGTTTGGTTCTTTTTAACCTATGAAATAGGGTTCTAGGAGCGAAGACTCAAAGCCTGGGGGGAGAAAGTGGTCCCAAATGGAGGTTTATACCCTTCCCTACTCTTTCGAAAAAACTTTAGATAAACTTTTAAAGAAAAACGCTACAATTTACCCATTCCCCACCCCCCTTTTTTTTTTTTTTTTTGGAGTTTCATTTTCAGCAGGTAAGCAAATAGTAACCACGGCCATCCAAATTTTTGTAGCAGGCCAAAAAAAAAGGAGAAATTGTTCCCAGACACAACAAAGCATCAACTCCTGTAGTTTCGATTTCAAATTATTTTTGATTGTAATTTGCTTGGCCCCCAGAGCCATGTGTCACCTGTGTCCGCCTCTATTTTAAGTAGTGTGATTCATGCACGTCTTCCTATCTCCACCAATCAACATGACTGATGCAAGGAGAACAGGAAGAATATCTTGGTTCATCATTTAAATTCACACCTCAAACAAAAGTCAAACATTACCCAATCTCATTTAAAAAAAAAAAAAGCCTTGGCAGACTAAATTAAGTGGTCTCTGACTACCAGGACCCTTGTGGGTGTTCCATAACATTTAAGTCTACTGTAAGCCCTATGTTTTCAAGCAGACTAGTAACCAAGAAAAATTTCCTTTAAAAATGCCCAATGATGCAATTCATTGAACCATACTGTTAAAATGTATCAATTTATTGTAAAAAAAATAAAAGACGTCACACAAACATATAATGCATGGGGATCTACACAGGAAGTCTACACGTGTCTCACAGAATATCGTTATTCGTTCTACCCTACTTACTTGTCATTTGACGCCTTGATTTTACCTGAAGCTCAAAACTGTAAGGTTAAGTCTGGCCGGGGGAAGTAAAACGATATATTATGACGCCTTTAATTGGTCTCAAACCCCACTTCTTCAGGTTCTGTGAAACTTTCGAACACCAAAATTTGGGATCAGGAGTTTGGGACCACCAGCCACACCAAGCCTCCCCCTGGGAGGAGGGCCAACTACTCAGATATGTAATGTATCAGCTGTATTCCCTTCCCTTCCAAGAAGAAAAAAAGGAGGAAAATACCAGAAACTTGGTATCAATGTAATACCCTCCTCTACTGATTCTCAACTGGTAAGACAATATATCATGATGCGTTCCGTGAGTCTCAAACCCTGCTTCTTCAGGTTCTGTGGAACCTTCGCTATATGAACACCAAAAATTGGGATCAGGAATTTGGGGACCACCATTCATACCTTGCCTTCTCCTGGGAAGAGGACCAACTACTCACAAATATAAAGTATCGGCTGTAGTCTCTTCCAAGGAGAAGAAAAGGAGGAAAAGACCAGAGACTTGATACCAATGTGATACCCTTCTCTATTGATTCTCAGCCCTTAAAACAATATATCACAATACGTTTCGTGGATCTCGAACCCCACTTCTTCAGGTTCTGTGAAACTTTCATTATATGAACACCAAAAATTGGGATCAGGAGCTTAGGGACCACCAGCCACACCAAGCCTCCCCCCAGAAGGAGGGCCAACTACTCATAAATATAAAGTATCAGCAGATGTCCCTTTCAAGGAGAAGAAAAGGAGGAAAATACCAGAAACTTGATACCAGTGTAATACCCTGCCCTATTGATTCCCAACCTTTAAAACAATATATCACAATGAGTTTTGTGGATCTCAAACCCCCCTCAGGTTCTGTGAAACTTTTGTTATATGAACACCAAAAATTGGGATCTTTGGGAGCCACCAGCTATGCCAAGCCTCCACCTGAGATGAGGGCCAACTACTGACAAATATAAAGGATAAGCTGTATTCCATTCCAAGGAGAAGAAAAGGAGAAAAAGACCAGAAACTTGGTAGCGATGTAATACCCTCCTCTGTTGATTCCCAACCGGGAAAACAATATATCACAATGCGTTTTGTAGGTTTCAAACCCCACTTCTTCAGGTTCTGGGAACCTTTATTTTATATGAACACCAGAAATTGGGATCAGGAGCTTGGGGACCACTAGCCACACCAAGCCTTCACCTGGGAGGAGGGCCAACGACTCACAAATATAAAGTATCAGCTGTATTCCCTTCCAAGGAGAAGAAAAGGAGAAAAAGACCAGAAACTTGGTACCAATGTAATACCCTCCTCTATTGATTCCCAACAGATAAAATTATATATCACAATAAGTTTGTGGGTCTCAAACCCCACTTCTTCAGGTTTTGTGAAACTTTTGTTATATGAACACCAAAAATTGGGATCAGAAGCTTGGGGACCACTAGCGTCACCAAGCCTCCACGTGGGAGGAGGGCCAACTACTCACAAATATAAATTATCAGCAGATGTCTCTTCCATGGAGAAGAAAAGGAGGAAAAGACCAAAAACTTGGTACCAGTGTAAAACACCCCTCTATTGATTCCCAACTGGTAAAATGATATATTACGATGCATTTTGTGGGTCTCAAACCCCACTTCTTCAGTTCCTGTGAAACTTTCATTATATGGAAGCCAAAAATTGGGATCAGGAGCTTTGGACCACCAGGCACACGAAGCCTGATCCTGGGAGGAGGGCCAACTACTCACAAATTTAAAGTATCAGCAGATGTCCCTTTCAAGGAGAAGAAAAGGAGGAAAAGACCAGAAACTTGATACCAAGGTAATACCCCCTCTACTGATTGCCCTCCAGATTTCCTATGTGGGAAGAACATCTAGGGCTATAAAAACCTACAATTATATAAGAAAGACTAGAGTTCTCCTTTAGCAGCAGAAATGTTTCCACCAGGGTCACACAGACAGTATCGTATTTCAAATATTATCAACGCCAGGATTATGGCTGACCTTTAGAGTTAGGAACATTTTAGCAGCGTTCATGTTTAGCGCCAGAGTTGTACGTGGGTTGGTTAACGTGGATCACTTAGAGGGTTAGGTTAACATGAAGGACTAAAGTACAGGCGTAGCCGCAGAAATTTTTATAAACATTTATATCATGTTTAATTGAATTACAGTAAAAACAATTATATCTAATTACAGCAATTAAAAAATAGTGCACCTAAAATAAAACTGCCTAAATAAAAAAAAATGGAATCATTGAAAAATAAACACCTCTCAAAATGAAACCAAATTATTTTTTAAATCAATTATAATACAAACATATGAAGCAGGTATTATTTTTTTTAACCAACCCCCTTAAATAGTAAATAAAATAATTTATTTTAAAAACAAATTAAAAATTAAACATCAGAAACACATATTATTTTTAAACACCCCCTTAAAGAAGAAAAATAAAATATACATATTTTTTAAATGCAAATAAAAAAGAAACATAAGATGCTGTTATTATGTTTAGCCCCTCCCAAAAATAAAATAAAATAAAATATATTTTTAAATACATAAAAAAGAAACATATGAAGCAGGTGTGGTTTTTTTAACAGCCCCCTTGAAAAAGAAAAGAAATTATTTTTTAAATAAGTAAATTGGATCCTGTCCAAATTGGCCCTAGTATGCGTACTGTATGTATGAATGTGAGTTAGGGACCTTAGATTGTAAGCTCCCTGAGGGCAGGGACTGATGTGAATGTACAATGTATATGTTAAGTGCTGCATAAATTGATGGCACTATATAAGTACCTGAATTAAATAAAATAAATAAATAAATGAAAAAAAACAAACATATGAAGCGGGTATTATTTTTTGTACCCATCCCCTTAAATAAATAAAACATATGTTTTTAAATACATAAAAAAGAAACAAATGGATCAGATGCTATTTGTTAACTGACCCCATAGAAAATAAAATGAAATAGATTATTTTTAAAATACAGTACAAAAGAAACATATGAAGTGGTTATTATTGTTAACACCCCCCCCCCCCCCACACACACACACACACACACACACACATTGTTTTAACACCCCTCTCAAAATGGCATAAAATAAATTATTTTAAAAAAAAGAAACATATAAAGTAGGAATTATTTTTATCAAAAAAATGAAATGAAATAGATTAGTTTAAAATAAAAATAAAAATATGAAGCAGGTATTATTTTTTACCCCCCCCCCACCCTAATCTCACCCTAAACAGATATCCTTCCATTATTAATAAATTAGAAATTACAGATTTAAGGCTGCACAAAAAAATAAATAAACAAAAATAAAAACACATACTGCCCAAAAGTAATTCTTGAACATTGCCAAAAATTAATAATTTAGCTTTGTGAAAATCTAAAATGCCCAGTGCTTGGTTTTCTTGGCAAAGGAAGGGTTAATGCGAATAAAAATGTTTCTAGTACTTTTTTTTCTGTCGTTTTTTCTGGTACTCACAGGCACTTGTTGTTGTGTTTTTGTAGGACAAGTTGTGTGCGTCTTTCTCTTTGCTGATAAGTAGAGAGGGGCGGGGCCTGACAATGAGGGGAGTTTCACAGTTGACTTTCCCCGCCTTCATGTTTTACAAGGTGGTGTAACATAGTATCCATCAGTGTTATGTATCAGTTATAGATACACTTTTTTTTGGGGTGGTGTTCCAGTGACAACATTGGTCGTGCGACCATCTCTATACAGCTAAACGATAAAGGACACCTCTGTTCTGTATGGGGTCCTCAAGCGGTTAAAGTCAAACTTACCCAGTGACGTCTGGCACCAGGAATTCCTTGTCTGCCTTCCCAGACTTCTTCTGGCTCTGAGCTATCTGTGTTGTAGTCGTTTTCCTGGGAAGGAAACAAAAACTTTCTCCGTCTTCGGGATCATCCAACGGTCCTATGAGTCCCGGAGACGGACGCAATGAAACGTGGAGGAAAATGTCCCAGAGAATGGCAAAAAGACTCCAAAGATCTGTGTGTTCACCAGACATCTCCAACACATATGGACAGGTCTCTTGGGGGGGATAGGGGAGTGAGCAAGAAAACAGCTGTGGACTTGGAAGAGGGAAGCAGCAGGAAGAGACCACCGTGGGATAGGTCGGGGGTTCTTCTGGACTTTTTACTTTTCTCATTTTTCTGAGCAGAAGTGGAATGTTGTACCATGTTAGCCATCGATTAATGCAGAAATCAGAGAGAAAGAGAGAGGAAGGAGAGAGAGGGGGGGACAGAGGTGGGGAGAGAGAGAGAGAGAGGGGGGGGAGATGGAGAGAGAGAGGGAGAGAGGAGAGAGAGGGGCTGAGGGGGAGAGAGAGGGAGAGAGAGAGGGAGAGAGACAGAGAAAGAGGGGGGAGAGAGAGAATAGACAGATAGAAAGAGAGACAGAGAGAAAGAGAGAGGGGAGAGAGAGAGAGAGATGGAGAGAGGTAGAGATAGAAGGGGGAGAGAGATGGAGAGAGGGAGAGATAGAAGGGGGAGAGAGATGGAGAGAGGGAGAGAGGGAGGGGCTGAGGGGGGAGAGAAGAGAGAAAGGGGAGAGGGGGGGAGAGAAAGGAGAGAAAGAAAAGAAGGAGAAAGAGAGAGAGGAGAGATAAAAAAAGGAGAGAGAAAGAGAGAGAGAAGAGCAAGCAGAGAGGAAGAGATCAAGAAGAGAGAGAGAAAAGGAGAGAAAAATAGGGAGAGAGAAGAGAAATAGGAGTGAAAGAGGGAGAAAGAGAGAAAAGAAAAATAGAGAGGGGGAGAGGAGAGAATTGAGAAATAGAGATAGAGGGAGAGGGGGGGGGGGGCAGAGAAAGAGGGGGGGGGAGAAAGAGGGAGAAGGAGAGAGGGAGGAAGGAAAGATAGAGAGAGGAGAGAGAGAGAAAGAGAAAGACGAGAAAGAGAGAGGATAGAAGAGAGAGAGAGAGAGAGAGAGAGAGAGAGAGAGAGAGAGAGAGAGAGAGAGAGAGAGAGAAAGGATAGAGAGAGAGAAAAAGAAAGAGAAAGATAGAGGAGAGGGAGAGAGAGAGAGAGAGAGAGAGAGAGAGAGAGAGAGAGAGAGAGAGAGAGAGAGAAGAGAGAGAAGAAAGAGAGAGAAAAAAGGAAAGAGAAAGAGAGAGGATAGAAGAAAGAGAGAGAGGTGAGAGGAGAGAGAGAGACTGAGAGAGAAGCAAGAGGAGAGAGAGGAGGAGAAAGAGAGAGAGAAAAGAGGGAAGAAAAAGAGGAGAGAGAGAATGGGATGTGAGAAAGAGAGTGATAAGAGAGAGATGAATGATAGCTGAGAAAGAAAGAAAGTGAGAAGAGAGAAAAACGAGAGGAGAGAGAGAAAGAGAGAGAAGAGGAGGAGGGGAGGGGGGGGGGAGAGAGAGAAGAGAGATAGAAAAGAAGGAGAGAGAAAGAGAGAGAGAAGAGCAAGCAGAGAGGAAGAGATCAAGAAGAGAGAGAGAGAATGAGAGAAAAAGAGGGAGAGAGAATAGAAATAGGAGTGAGAGAGAGAGAAAGAGAGAGAGAAAGAGAGAGAGAAGAAAAATAGAGAGGGGGAGAGGAGAGAGATGAGAAAGAGAGCTAGAGGGAGAGGGGGGCAGAGAGGGGGGGAGAAGGAGGGAGAGAGAATAGACAGAGAGTGAGAGAGAGAGAAAGAAAGAAACAGAGAGAGAAGAGAGAGAGAGGAGAACAGAGAGAGATTAGACAGATAGAAAGAGAGAGAGGAGAGAGAGGGGGAGGTGGAGAGGGAGAGAGGAAGAGAGAGAGAGAGAGAGAGAGAGAGAGAGAGAGAGAGAGAGAGAGAGAAGAGAGAGAAGGAAGAGAAAGAAAGATAAAGAAAGATGAGAGAGGAGAGGAGAGAGAAAAAGAGAGAGGGGGAGAAGAGACAGGGAGAAAGAGAGAATAGACAGATAGAAAGAGAGAGAGAGAGAGAAAGAGAGAGAGAAAGAGAGATAGAGAAGAGAGAGAGAGGCGAGAAGAGAGAGCGCGAAAGAAAGAGCTAGAGAGAGAGATGATAGAGAGAGAAGAGAGAGAGAAAAAGAAAGAGAAAGAGAGAGAAAGAGGAAAGAGAGAAAACAAAGAAAGATAGAGAAAGAAAAAGAGAAGAGACAGAGGAGAGAGAGCATGGAGAGAGAAAATAGAGAGAGTGAAGAGAGAGCAATGAGAGAGATTGAGAGAGAGAAAGAGAGAAAGAGAGAGAGAGTGGGTAGAGAGAAGAGAGGGAAGAAAAAGAGAGAGAGAGGAGAGAGAGAATGAGAGGTGAGAAAGTGAGAGAAGCAAGAGGAGAAAGAGAGAGAAGAGAGGGATGGGGGGAGAGGAGAGAGAGAAAAGAAGGAGGGTGAAAGAGAGAGAGAACAGAGAGAGAAAAAGAGAAAGAGAGAGGAGAGAGGATAGAAGAGAGAGGTAAGAGAGAGAGACTTATGCCGCGTACACACGAGCGGACTTTACGGCAGACTTTGCCCGGCGGACTTTTCGACGGACTTTCTGAATGAACGGACTTGCCTACACACAATCCACCAAAGTCCGTAGAATTCGTACGTGATGACGTACACCGGACTAAAACAAGGAAGTTCATAGCCAGTAGCCAATAGCTGTCCTAGCGTGGCTTTTTGTCCGTCGAACTAGCATACAGACGGCGGACTTTTCAAACGGACTCGATTTTGACGGATTGATTTAAAACATGTTTCAAATCTAAGTCCGTCCAACTTTTGAGAAAACAAAGTCCGCTGGAGCCCACACACATCGAATTGTCAGACGAAATCCCGTCCGCCAGGCAAAGTCTGCCGTAAAGTCCGCTCGTGTGTACGCGGCATGAGAGAGAAGCAAGAGGAGAGAGAGAAGGAGAGAGAGAGAGAGAGAAAAGAGGGATGAAAAAGAGAGGAGAGAGAGAATGGGAGATGAGAAAGAGAGTGATAAGAGAGAGAGAAGAATGAGAGGTGAGAGAGAAAGAAAGTGAGAAGAGAGAGAAACGAGAGGAGAGAGAGAAGAGAGGGAGGGGAGAGGGGGGAAGAGAGAGAGGAGAGAAAAAAAGAGATAGAGGGAGAGGGGAGAGGGAGAGGGGGAGAGAAGGAAAGATAGAGAGAGGAGAGAGAGAAAGAGAGGGGGGAGAGAAAAAGAGGGAGGGGGAAGGAAGAGAGAAAGGGAGAGTGAGAGATGGGGAAGAAAGAGAGAGAGATAGAGAGAGAGGGGGGAGAGGAGATAGAGTGGGAAAGAGAGAGAGAGGGTGGGAGGGGGAAAGAGAGAGAGTGAGGGAAAGAGAGAGCGGGAGAAGGAGAGATGGGGGAGAGGGAGAGAGAGAGAAAGAAAGATAATTATTTAATCCATTATGAATTCCTGCCCACCTATACCATCCACTGTGAATCTTTGACTACCACCCACATTATAGAGAATGCAGCAGGAGAAGTGAGACTCCACACAAGTGGATTAGAATAAAAAATGCGTTACTCGGTCTATGGTAATACTAAATCTATGTGTGATTTCTGTATCTTCAGTGCCATCTTGTGGCCATAATGCATTTTTGTTTCCTGATTGAGGTGTTTTTGGGAAAAATAATGCATTATAGCTAGTGTGATATAGGAACGACCCATATTAGTGAAGATACAGAAATGTTTGTTCTGATTTTGTGGATGTTTGTCACATCCACACAATGAATGTTTTATACATAGACCCTTAAATATACAACTAAAGACAAAATCTTTTTCTTTTTTTTTTTTTTTTTTTTTTAGTTTTAGAGTGGAGGGAGACTAGAAGGCCTGCCAGGTTTTTATTGCTGTCATTCATAGTGTTTATAGGTATCACTGAAAGTGAACGTGAAAAAAAAAAAAAAAATTCAAATTTGTGTTATCGCCAGATTAGGAAGAGAGAAGAAATTGGTGACAACCATTTTCTCACTTCAGGAGGGATTTTCTCTCACTTCCTATTGTGGCTATGAGACAGGAAGTGAAGGGAAATCACCCCAATGGGGACACAGATGACAAAAAAACCTGGCAGGGGTGATAACCCTCCCTTCCAAATGAAAGAAAAAAAAAAAACGTTTTGATTTAAGTTTTACTTTAAACAAAATAGAAATAAATCAGAATCATTTCCTTTTTTTTTATAAAGTTTTCCCAAACTTCATAGACATTTGTGGATTTTTTTGCCCCCTTTAGAAATGTTATACCCACCAGTCTGTTTTTAGAACACAATTTACTCTAAAGAATGTGTGGGGACGGGCTGGTGTTGGATATACTGTATATACTGCTGCAGGATAAGATATCCATTGACTGCCGATATCTCCAGTGTACACACTTCCTCCCTATCATTGTGGGTGGGGGGGCGGTATGGAGCCTTATGCCGCATACACACGGTCGGACTTTTCGTCTACAAAAGTCCGACAGCCTGTCCGACAGACTTCCGGCGGACTTTCGGCGGACTTGCAGCAGACTTTTTAACGAACGGACTTGCCTACACACGACCACACAAAAGTCCGACGGATTCGTACGTGATGACGTACACCGGACTAAAATAAGGAAGTTCATAGCCAGTAGCCAATAGCTGCCCTAGCGTGGGTTTTTGTCCGTCGGACTAGCACACAGACGAGCGGATTTCGGGGTCCGTCGTAGTTACGACGTAAAGATTTGAAGCATGTTTCAAATCTAAAGTCCGTCGGATTTGAGGCTGAAAAAGTCTGCTGAAAGTCCGGAGAAGCCCACACACGATCGGATTACCAGCCAGCTTTAGTCCGTCGGCGTCCGTTGGACTTTTGTAGACGAAAAGTCCGACCGTGTGTACGCGGCATAATACTTAACCCATTCACTGCCTGGGCACATTTCCCAACCTTCACACACATCACCAAATACACAATATAGGCTAGAGAATGTCCCTTCAATGTTTTCACCCTACCGTCACCCAAGATTCCCCCGCCCTTCACCCAAGATTCCCCCGCCCTTCACCCAAGATTCCCCCGACCTTCACCCAAGATTCCCCCGCCCTTCACCCAAGATTCCCCCGACCTTCACCCAAGATTCCCCCCCTTCACCCAAGATTCCCCCCACCTTCACCCAAGATTTACTCAATTTGCTTTAACCCTTTCCCCTCTAGAGGAATATCTTCATTTTATGCACACGTAAAAATCTGCATTTTTAGCCATAAAATTACTTACCCACCCCTCCCCCCACACACATTATATATTTTGTGAAAGCAAAAGCCCTGTAGAACAAAAATATATATATATTTTTTAATCACTTCCATACCGGGCCTCTTCTAGCACTCCTCTCCTACATGCAAAAATCATCATTTTTTTTTCTAGAAAATTTCTCAGAACCCCAAACATATATTTTTTTTAGCAGAGACCCTAGGGAATAAAATGATGGTCCTTGCAACTTTTTATGTCACAGCAATTTTTCAAACACTTTTTTTTTGGAAAAAACTGATTCACAAATTTTAAAAACCAAAACACTAAAGTTAGCCCGATTTTTTGTATAATGTGAAGGATGATGTTATGTCAAGTAAATAGATACCCAACATGTCACGCTTTAAAATTGCGCACACTCATGGAATGGCGCCAAACTTCGGTACTTAAAAATCTCCACAGGCGACGCTTTAAATTTTTTTACAGGTTACCAGTTTAGAGTTACAGAGGAGGTCTAGTGTTAGAATTATTGCTCTGGCTATAACATTCATGGTGATACCGCACATGTGTGGTTTGAATGTCGTTTACATATGCAGGCGCCACTTACGTATGCATTCGCTTCTGTTTGCGAGCTCGTGGGGGGGGCTTTATTTATTTTTATTATTGTTTATTTTACATTTATTTTTTATTTTGACACTTTCCCTCTAAATTAATTATTTTTTATCACTTTTAGTCCTATTACAAGGAATGTTAACATCCCTTGTAATAGAAATTGGGCATGACAGGTCCTCTTTACAGCCTATAAGTCTCCAGATCTCGCCTCTAAGCTGGAAAGCCTGAAATAAACAAAAGAAATAAATAATGATCTTGGTTTCCCAGCCGAGGCAATGGTAGTGTTTACATCTGCCGACGCAGGAAGTGACATCATGACGTCGCACCCGGCCTCCAAAGGTCATAAAGACTGCCGGGGACCATCTGGTCCGCGGTATTCTCTATGGTAATCGTCCGGCCGATTTATTCTCCGGCTTGCGCTATTCCCAGGTAGAAGCACCGGAGGGCGGTGGGAGGGGCTGTTACCTCCCGCCGACCTGTAAAAACCATCAAGCGGCTGGTTTTTACATGACAGGGAATTGCCGGCAGAAAAAAAAGAGATATCTAAATGATGCCTGAAGCTGCACCCATCATTTAGATTCATGACGTCCACATAAGGAGAAGTGTTGCACACTTTTTGCACCACTGTTTATCAATTGTATATTTAAAAAAATAAAAAAAAAATGTGCAAACACATAATACAAAATATAACAGATGATAGCACCACAATATAGTATGAAATAGAAAAGATTGGGTTGCATTGAGTAAGGCTACATTGACACCTGAGCATTTTCAGCTCAAAAAAGGCTTGGAAAACGCAGAAAAAACTCCTGAAAAATGTCCAACAAGCAAAATCCCATCCATTTCAATGGCACCTGTTCACATCTGAGCGTTTTGTCATCTGATGCAAAACGCCTGAAAAACCTTAGGCCCCTTTCACACCTCTGCGACTTCAAAGTCGCGCAAATTTCGCGGCCGCGATTTTGACGCAATTTCAAGGAAGGCCTGTGTAAACTTGAGGTCTATGGACCTCAACTCGCATCAAAGTCGGACCAAAGTAGTGCAAGGACTACTTTGAAGTCGGTGCGGCTTGAAGTCGTACAGATATGAACGGTACTCATTGGAAATCACGGGGTATGACTTGTCTTGAGACCTTGCACTCTCAAGTCGCAGGACAAGTCGCACAAGTGTAAAAGGGGCCTTAAGCTCCAAAAAGAACATGAGCTTCTTTGGGGCAGATCACAGGCGTTTTTCTGCTTTTTACATTGGTGACCTATACAAAATTGTGGCAAAATAGCAGCAAAAATGCAAAAGCGCTGTACAAAACGTGGTGTGGACTGGGTAATGTGTTAGGATCTATACTGGTATGGACTGGGTAATGTGTTAGGATCTATACTGGTATGGACTGGGTAATGTGTTAGGATCTATACTGGTATGGACTGGGTAATGTGTTAGGATCTATACTGGTATGGTCTGGGTAATGTGTTAGGATCTATACTGGTATGGTCTGGGTAATGTGTTAGGATCTACACTGATATGGACTGGGTAATGTGTTGGGATCTATACTGGTATGGACTGGGTAATGTGTTAGGATCTATACTGGTATGGACTGGGTAATGTGTTAGGATCTATACTGGTATGGACTGGGTAATGTGTTAGGATCTATACTGGTATGGACTGGGTAATGTGTTAGGATCTATACTGGTATGGACTGGGTGATGTGTTAGGATCTATACTTGTATGGACTGGGTGATGTGTTAGGATCTATACTGGTATGGACTGGGTAATGTGTTAGGATCTATACTGGTATGGTCTGGGTAATGTGTTAGGATCTACACTGATATGGACTGGGTAATGTGTTAGGATCTATACTGGTATGGACTGGGTATTGTGTTAGGATCTATACTGGTATGGACTGGGTGATGTGTTAGGATCTATACTGGTATGGACTGGGTGATGTGTTAGGATCTATACTGGTATGGACTGGGTATTGTGTTAGGATCGATATTGGTATGGACTGGGTGATGTGTTAGGATCTATACTGGTATGGACTGGGTAATGTGTTAGGATCTATACTGGTATGGACTGGGTAATGTGTTAGGATCTATACTGGTATGGACTGGGTAATGTGTTAGGATCTATACCGGTATGGACTGGGTAATGTGTTAGGATCTATAATGATATGGACTGGGTGATGTGTTAGGATCTATACTGGTATGGACTGGATAATGTGTTAGGATCTATACTGGTATGGACTGGGTAATGTGTTAGGATCTATAATGATATGGACTGGGTAATGTGTTAGGATCTATACTGGTATGGACTGGGTAATGTGTTAGGATCTATACTGGTATGGACTGGGTAATGTGTTAGGATCTATACTGGTATGGACTGGGTGATGTGTTAGGAACGAAAGGATGCCACATCGTTTGATCGTTTCATTCATTCATCACGGCAATACAAGTGAATTATAAAAAAAACATGTAGAACCTGCATTTGGTGTTAACAAATGACAAATAAAACATATGATTAATAT
The DNA here is from genome assembly GCF_042186555.1 of Aquarana catesbeiana. Lineage (NCBI taxonomy): Eukaryota > Metazoa > Chordata > Amphibia > Anura > Ranidae > Aquarana > Aquarana catesbeiana. The sequence continues at coordinate 12,487,321 of NC_133325.1, read as the reverse complement.
ATTTATTTTGAAATGTATTAACTTGGAAGCTAGCTGTTAGGTAATTTGGACAGGGTAAAATCCCCAAATCCTCACTAAATTTAATAGGTACGATGCCCGGCGGGTGTGGAGAGGCGACTCTTTGTACATCTTGCCGCATGTATGCGTTCCTTGATCATCCGATCGAGGGCGAATACTGCTGTGCAAAATGTAAGCACATTGTTTCCCTGGAAGCCCAGGTTCTGAATCTGGGGAAGCAACTGTCAGCACTGAGAAGTCCCTCCATACTAAAGGAGAGCCAGGAACGTACACGGCAGTGGCCAGCACAGAGGCGGGTGGAGACAAAGAGGTGCAGGCACTAGCAAAGAGTAGATGGGTGACAGTCAGGAGGGGTAGAGGGGAAGTGCCAGAGAGGCCGATCCAGGACTGGAGCATCCCAATAAGTACGCTCCATTGAGTGACATTGGTGAAACCAGTCAGGGACCAGCACTGCTGGAGATGAGGGACTCTCCCAGCTGCCAGGGGAAGAACTCCTCCAGTGAGAGTGGGGGGGCAGCAAAGGGAAAGGAAAGACAGATTCTGGTGGTAGGGGACTCAATTCTTAGAAGGACAGAGAGGGCAATCTGTAACCAAGACCTGAAGCGCCGAACAGTATGTTGTCTACCGGGCGCTCGGGTTCGGCACATCACGGATCTTGTGGACAGATTACTGGGTGGGGCTGGGGAAGACCCGGCTGTCATGGTGCACGTTGGCACCAATGACAAAGTCAGAGGCAGATGGAGTGTCCTAAAGAACGATTTTAGGGACTTAGGTGCTAAATTGAGGAAAAGGACCTCCAAGGTAGTGTTCTCAGGAATACTACCGGTACATCGAGCCACACCAGAAAGGCAGAGGGAGATTAGAGAAGTAAACAAGTGGCTGAAGAGCTGGTGTAGTAAGGAGGGGTTTGGGTTCCTGGAGGACTGGGCCGACTTCTCAGTCGGTAACCGGTACTATAGAAGGGACGGACTGCACCTAAATGAGGAGGGTGCAGATCTGCTGGGAATGAAGATGGCCAAAAAGTTAGAGGGGTTTTTAAACTAGGCGATGGGGGGGGAGGGTCCAGAGACAGTGATAGCCAGCGCAGAAGATATTCCAGAGGGTAGTGTTGGGGGCATTAGTGGTAGGTTAACCAAAGCACAAAAACACAAGGTGAGTATAGTAGCAAGTCCTAGTTGCAATCTTGAAACACCCAATACGAGGACAATATGCGACCGGTCTAAACTATGTGGCATGTTCACCAATGCCAGGAGCATAGCGGACAAGATGGGTGAACTAGAGATACTGTTGTACAAGGAGGATTTGGATTTTGTGGGAATTTCAGAGACCTGGTTCAACAGCTCTCATGATTGGCTGGCAAACATTCAAGGGTATACCCTATACCGCAAGGATAGAGAGGGTAAAAAAGGGGGAGGGGTATGCCTATATATCAAGAATAATGTACAAGTGAATGTGAGAGATGACATCACTGAGGGAGCTAGTGAGGAGGTGGAATCCTTATGGGTAGAGCTGCAAAGGGATGAAGCTAAGGGGAAAATAATACTGGGAGTATGCTATAGGCCCCCTAACCTGAGGGAGGAAGTGGAGACGGATCTCCTATCACAAATTGGATTAGCAGCAAGGATGGGAAGTGTTATCATAATGGGGGATTTTAATTATCCAGACATAGACTGGGCGGAGGGAACCGCGCATTCATTTAAGGCTCGCCAGTTCCTTAATGTCTTGCAGGACAATTTTATGGGTCAGATGGTAGACGCACCAACTAGAAATAAAACATTACTGGATCTACTGATTACCAACAATACAGACCTGATCACAGATGTGGAAATACGGGGCAATTTAGGTAACAGCGATCACAGGTCAATTAGTTTCAGTATAAATCACACAAATAGGAAACATGAAGGGAACACAAAGACACTGAATTTCAAAAGAGCCAACTTCCCTAAACTACAAACCTTGCTAAAAGGCATAAATTGGGATAAAATATTAGGAACAAAGAATATGGAGGAGAGATGGGTTTGCTTTAAGAGCATATTAAATAATGGGTAATAAATGTAAAAGAGCGAACAAAAATCCTGGATGGCTTAACTCCAATGTAAAAATGCATATAAAAGCAAAGGAGAAGGCCTTCAAAAAATACAAGGTTGAGGGATCATCCTCAGCATTCAGACTTTATAAAGAATGCAATAAGAAATGTAAGGGTGCAATTAGGATGGCTAAGATAGAACATGAAAGACACATAGCAGAGGAGAGCAAAAAAAATCCCAAGAAATTCTTTAAGTATGTAAACAGTAAAAAAGGGAGGACAGACCATATTGGCCCCATAAAGAATGAGGAAGGACATCTGGTTACAAAGGATGGGGAGATGGCAAAGGTATTGAATTTATTCTTCTCCTCAGTATTCACGAGTGAATCGGGGGGCTTCAGTAACCAAAACTGCAGTGTTTATCCTCATGACACAACACAGGAAGCACCTACTTGGTTAACAGAGGACGGAATTAAAATTAGACTTGAGAAACTTAACATTAATAAATCATCGGGACCAGATGGCTTGCATCCGAGGGTACTTAGGGAACTCAGTCAGGTGATTGCCAGACTGTTGTTCCTAATTTTTACAGACAGTCTATTGACTGGAATGGTACCAGCTGATTGGAGAAAAGCCAATGTAGCACCAATATTTAAAAAGGGCCCAAAAAACATCCCTGGGAATTACAGACCAGTTAGCCTAACATCAATAGTATGTAAACTCTTGGAGGGGATGATAAGGGACTATATACAAGATTTTAGTAATAAGAATGATATCATTAGCAGTAATCAGCATGGATTCATGAAGAATCGTTCTTGCCAAACCAATCTATTAACCTTCTATGAGGAGGTGAGTTGCCATCTAGATAAAGGAAGGCCCGTAGACGTGGTGTATCTGGATTTTGCAAAAGCATTTGACACAGTTCCCCATAAATGTTTACTGTACAAAATAAGGTCCGTTGGCATGGACCATAGGGTAAGTACATGGATTGTAAACTGGCTACAAGGGCGAGTTCAGAGGGTGGTGATAAATGGGGAGTACTCAGAATGGTCAGGGGTGGGTAGTGGGGTTCCCCAGGGTTCTGTGCTGGGACCAATCCTATTTAATTTGTTTGTAAACGACCTGGAGGATGGGATAAACAGTTCAATCTCTGTATTTGCAGACGATACTAAGCTAAGCAGGGCAATAACTTCTCCGCAGGAGGTGGAAACCTTGCAAAAAGATCTGAACAAATGAATGGGGTGGGCAACTACATGGCAAATGAGGTTCAATGTAGAAAAATGTAAAATAATGCATTTGGGTGGCAAAAATATGAATGCAATCTATACACTGGGGGGAGAACCTCTGGGGGAATCTAGGATGGAAAAGGACCTGGGGGTCCTAGTAGATGACAGGCTCAGCAATGGCATGCAATGCCAAGCTGCTGCTAATAAAGCAAACAGAATATTGGCATGCATTAAAAGGGGGATCAACTCCAGAGATAAAACGATAATTCTCCCGCTCTACAAGACTCTGGTCCGGCCGCACCTGGAGTATGCTGTCCAGTTCTGGGCACCAGTCCTCAGGAAGGATGTACTGGAAATGGAGCGAGTACAAAGAAGGGCAACAAAGCTAATAAAGGGTCTGGAGGATCTTAGTTATGAGGAAAGGTTGCGAGCACTGAACTTATTCTCTCTGGAGAAGAGACGCTTGAGAGGGGATATGATTTCAATTTACAAATACTGTACTGGTGACCCCACAATAGGGATAAAACTTTTTCGCAGAAGAGAGTTTAATAAGACTCGTGGCCACTCATTACAATTAGAAGAAAAGAGGTTTAACCTTAAACTACGTAGACGGTTCTTTACTGTAAGAGGGGCAAGGATGTGGAATTCCCTTCCACAGTCGGTGGTCTCAGCGGGGAGCATTGATAGCTTCAAGAAACTATTAGATAATCACCTGAATGACCGCAACATACAGGGATATGTAATGAAATACTGACACATAATCACACACATAGGTTGGACTTGATGGACTTGTGTCTTTTTTAAACCTCACCTACTATGTAACTATGTAACTATGTAAATATATATACTGTATTTATCGGCGTATAACACGCACTTTTTTCCCCTTAAAATCAGGGGAAAATCGCGGGTGCGTGTTATACGCCGATCCCCCGCTGACTGTGAGCGGAGGAGTGATCGCCGCCGACATTCATACATAATACATAGTGTACTCGGCTAGGTTCGGCTAGCTCCGCTCACAGTCACGCCCAGTCCCGCCCTGTGATGGACATAACACAGGGACTGGGCATGACTGTGAGCGGAGCGGAGTATGTATGAATGTCGGCGGCTCTCGGCTCCACCCACAGGGCTACGAGAGAAGCCTAAAAGCAGCCAAGAGCCGCAGAGACACACAGGACTGGCTCTGTGTCTCTCGGCGGCGCCATATTTAAAAACGGCAGTGACACTACAAGGCTGCAGTGTCATTGGGCAAGGCTGCAGATGACACAAGACTGCAAATGACACTGGACAAGGATGCAAATGACACTACAAGGCTGCAGATGGACACTGATAAGGCTGCATTGATGGGCATTTAAATGTAAGTTTTTTTTTCCTTAAAAAATTTTTTTCCTTAAAATTCCCTCCTAAACTTGGGTTGCGTGTTTTACGCCGTCGCGTGTTATACACCGATAAATACGGTATATATTTATAACTAAATAACTGTTCTCATCCAAATTGGAAAATAAAACATATAAACTTTAACTGCAAACATCTGCACTCTTGCTCAAATTTAACTGTATCCCCCTGTTACTAAAAATGGGGCTATAGTGTAAATTTAGTTTTTGGCTGAGCTGTAAACAGCTCAGATTTGATTGTATATTTGGTTCTGTTCTAAACTTGGCTGAGTTGTGTATTTCTCACTGTTGCCAGTAGGTGTCACTGGTACCACAGGACAGTGTGAGAATTACAACTAGGTTGAGCTGTAATGAATATTCTTTTTCCAGAAACAGTCCAGTAGGAGGTTCCTGGCCGCTGTGCATTCTGGGAAGGGGTATTTATTGGACAGATGCCATGTGCTCCAGTCAGTTTGTTACCTCAGGGCCCTCCTGGCCCGAGGGTGTGTTGCTATAAGTTCTGCAAGTAGGCCCAGAAGCTTGTCTTTGGCCTACTAATCCTGAGGCGGTCCTTAGGCAGTCTTGCTTGTGTGGAAGAAGCCGAGCCAAACTGAGGAGATCCAGGGGAGAACCCTTGATGGAGAGAGCCAGGATGAAGGCTGGTCTCCCAGGAGGGCCTGATGACTTGTTTGGAAGACGCACCTATATCTAATCCTGTTTGCAGTATCGCCGGGTCAGCTTAAAGGTTCTGGTACCTTCAAGCTGTTCTATAATCTAAACAAGGTAATTAGCTCCTGGCTGCTAAGTCTGTGAGAGAGGCTTGTCCAGACATTCTACCGGCTGCTAGGTCTGTGTGAGGGACCTATCCAGGTATCCAAGATCTTATAAAAGAAAGCTGTTTTGCCTTCGGATTCAAGGAGTCTGTAAGTGATCTGCAAAAAGGGTATCTGAAACCTCCCCTAAAAGTCTCTCCTACTACTTCTCTCAAGTTCTTGTTAAAGCATTGAAAAATACTTAAAGTGACTGGCGCCTAAATTCTGTTCTAACTTTTCATTATAGCCATGGACTCAGCCCTGGGGTGAATGTAAGCTCGCTCCCTGCCTCTGGAGGTATCTCCTTGCTCCCAGTAAACCCAGGGGAGGAGCTACATAACAATCGCATTTTTCAATGAGCAGTTTGTACAATTTTTGTTCACTGGTTAGTGATCTCGAAAAAGATACTGTAAACGTCTGTGGTCCTATGCAAGTTTATCAAATTACTTTGTCAACCAGCTTTTTTTCTTTTTTTTTTAGCAATTTTTGCTCTATTTATGCTCATCATGCACAAACCCGATAAGCGTTCCTCTGCCATTGTCGATCTCAGCCAGGTTTTCACCCTTCTCATTGTGCTGAAAGACCTTTCCACTGTACATGTGGCCACTAACTGGTAATGTAATGTAAAATTGCTTTCTGGACTGATAGAAATACATCTGTGTGGTTTAGCAAATCCAGAAATCCATTGTCAAACTGCATATCCTTCGTTGACCAGATCTCAAACCATGTGGCTGCTTCGGCTTCCATGTTTTTCAATGCCGTAAATTTCTTTGATGTCTGCAATATGGCATTTGTATTGCTCAAGTGTCATTTTTGCCATTTGTTTTGGGTAAAGAGAGAACAGACTGAAATTGTTCTTGTTTTCATTGCCAAACTGGCTTTCTAATGATGCAATGATTGAGTCCATGTATGGCACCTAGATAGACTGGCGATAGCATTCTTCCACAGAAGAGGAACCAAAATTAGAACAAAATATTTGTCTGCCACATTGTTCGGGAACACAAAGTTCGATGTTTTTTTTCTGCCATTGTTTGAACATTCGAAAATATTTCCTTAAATTGTTCTTCTGCATTTTCTCTGTGATCGTGGGACACAGTCAGAAGGCCTTCCAGGTGATTACACACGTTGAGGGTATCAAGCTGAAAAGCTTGGAGAGCCTGGCTTACCGATTCCAATCTTGATGAGTAATTTGAAATGATGGTCGAGCAAAAGAGGAAGCTCATTGTGCTTGAAGAACATTGCAATTGATTTTCACCCTGACGTGTTTTCCCTGATGCTGTGATGACCAGTAATCTTAAAGGATCACTAAAGTTATTATTATTTGTTTGTTTTTTTTTAAATAACAAACATGTTATACTTACCTCTACTGTGCAGCTCGTTTTGCACAGAGTGGCCCCGAACCTGGTCTTCTATGATCCCTCGGCGGCTGTCTCGGCTCCCCCCCACAAGGACTCAACACTTTCATGCAAGCTCCCTCACATGGTGTTGAGTGCGGCGGCGGCCATAGCCGTTCACTGTATCACTCGGCCCCGCCCCCCGGCGCGCCACGTCATTGAATGTGATTGACAGCAGCACGAGCCAGTGGCTGCGCTGCTTTCAATCCATCCACTGTAACCAATCAACGGCCAGGCTGAGCAGCAAAGAGGATGTCGGAGGCGAGCGCGGGACTTTCGAGGGGTCAGGTAAGTAAAACGGGGGGGCCGGTATTGTCAGATGTTTTTTCACCTTAATGCATTGAATGCATTAAGGTGAAAAAACCTTTACCTTTACAACCCCTTTAATTGATTAAAAGCAGGGCTTTTTTCAGCGGGAACGCGGGGGAACGCAGTTCCGGCACCTCCAGCACTGAATGTATGTAATAGCATGGGGTGTGGGGTGTGCTGGAGGGTCTATTGATGTTGGCTGCTGGGGGATCTATTGTCACTGGTTGGGATCTGATTTTGTGTGAGGGTCTATTGTTGCTGATGGGGAATCTATTGTTGCTGGGGGGTCTTATGTTACTAGAATGGATCTACTGTTGAGGGAGAGGTCTATTTTTACTGGCTGCTGGAGGATCTATTGATGCGGGCTGCTGAGAGATCTGTTGTTGCTGTTGGGGGGGGAGGGGTCTAATGTTGCCTGGGTGGATATTTTGTTACTGGGTGTGATATTTTGTTGTGGGTAGTTCACTGTTGCTGCAGGGAATCTATTGTTGTTGGGGTGGAGTCCATTGTTGCTGGGGGAGTCTATTGTTGTGTGGTGATCTATTGCTGGGATTCTATTGTACCTGGCTGCAGGGATCTATTTTACTGTTTTTCTTTTTATCATCATGTTCCATACAAATGATTTAGCACCACAAAATAATACTTGGTTCTGTATTCTCTAAAAGGGGCAGCACTGGTAGGTGGGTAGGGGGTGGAATCAAGGGACTGTGGTCAGAGGTGGGTAGGGGGCAGAGACAAGGGGTGACTCAGACGGGGGGAGTTCCTGCACCCATTCTCCGAGAAAAAAAGCTATTTTATATATATATATATATATATATATATATATATATATATATATAAAAATTCTAATGCTTTTGTATTTGGCTGTCCATCGTGTTTCACTCAGCAATGGCACATTAGGAATCAGAGATCCTCTTTTTGGACTCTCACGGAAAAACTTGATGATGGCTTTCACTGTGCCAACAGAATTTCGTATATCAGGAACAGCATTCAGGTCATTAACAACCAAACTGAGTTTATGTGCAGCAAAGTGAGCAAAAGCAGCTTTAGGATGTTTTCGCTTTATTATGGCTTTATTATAATATTTTCGCTTTATTATGGCTTGAACGCCACCACCTTTTCCTGCCATTGTAGAGCATCTTTCATATCCTTGGCCATAGTTTTTCTAAGTTTAATCCAAATTTAGAACATGTATCCATAATCATATTTTCAATTGAGATAGCATCCATTTCTTTTAAGGTTGCAAATCCAAGGAATTCTTCTCCGATGACAGATACGGTGCTGCTTGTGTCTACAAAACGTACTCCAAGTGACATCTGTTCTTTTCCAGATATGTCTGCACTTTCATCAGCAATGATTGAAAACCCATTTGACTTGTTGACTAAAGCCTCGTACACACGATCGGATTTTCAACAGGGAATTGTGTGATGACAGACTGTTTGCCTAAAATCCAACCGTTAGTACGCTCCATCAGACAATTTTTGTCCAACTTTCGGCCAACAAATATTGGATGGCAGGCTAGTAAATTTTCGGTGGACAACGGTCTGATTTTCCTATCGTGTGTACACAAGTCCATCAGACAAAAATCCAAAGTACAAACACGCATGCTCGGAATCAAAGCTCACCCAACAAGACATTAGCAGAAGGTACCCCAAGGGTGTCGCTCAAGAGCTGAAATTGCACGTAGTACGTCACTACGTTCCTGTTTGTTGGCCGGCAATTGTGTACCGTTTGTATGCAAGACAAGTTCCCGGCACACACCCGTCGGGCAAAAGTCTGGCGCTCTGTTGGCCAACAATCCGATCGTGTGTACGAGGCTTAAGGATACTAGATCTTCTCGTAATATTTCTTCACGTAATCTACTAAATTCATTTTCAGCACAAATTGATGTATAACGTGCATTAACTGGTGCATTTTCAAGATGGTTCTTTAGGATCACATCTCCTGCTTCAATGCAAAATTGGTACAGACTTTGTACATTTCCAGTTGTACTTTGTTTCCCACGTAAAGCAATGTCATGTGTTCCACAAAATAAGATAGTAGACAAGATTGGAAATAACTTTTTCTGATTTTCTTATACTCGCCTTTTCACATAGCTGTCTATTTGGCAAGCAATACTTGTTTCTGGTTTCTTTCTGATGTCCACTTGTGCATTTTTGTGCTAAGACGTTGAAACATGGTTCTGTACACCTTCATGGAAATCTTTATATTTTGTGAAAGGCGTAGTTATAAGCGCTCCTTGTATCCCTCAATGAACTGGCTGTGGAAAAACTGTGCAATACTTGCAAATTGCACATTTCAGTTGTGGAGAGTAGCTAAGCCAAGGTGAATATTGATTGATCCACACCTGACGAAAAAAAGTGTGGTCCAGTTGACTCCTTCTTGAAGTCATAATTATCTGATGGGGTATATGTATTTATTAGCAGATTGTTAAGATCATCTGTTTTTTTTTATGAATTAAAGTACAACCCAATATCATTTACAGGAGCATCAACATGGCTAAATTCTGTTGGAGCTGGAACTGGACCTGCAGAACTGCTTGTGCTTGATTCTGCCTCTTGTTCACCATGTCCAGATTCTTGTCTTGCTCCTTCATCAGATTCTACATCATCCAATTTTCGTTTTGAAAAAAAAATTGCAGATATCCATTTCAAAAAAGAAATGGGGATCATTAAATACTCTGCTCATCCCCAGATTGTACCCACAGCAGTTGCCACAGCACTAGATTGCACCCAAAAGACTTGTCACAGCACCAGCTCTATAGATATAACCCCAATGGCACAAGATATAAACCCACTGCACCAGATACAGATCCAAAGCACTTGAAATAACCCCACAGCGTCCAGATATAGATCCACAGCACAAGATAAAGATCCAGCGCACTAGACAAAACAGCACCACCAGCTTTAAACCCACAGCACAGAATATAAACCCACAGCACAAGATAAAGATCCAGAGCACTAGACAAAAATCCACAGCACCAGACACAACACCATAGTACACTGTGTCCTGCGATTGGCTGACTACCAGGTTTTCCTGCACCACCAGGTACTCCAGGCTCTCCCTGCAAAGGATATATACATTTAGCCAACATGACCCCCTTTAGAGCAGGCCAGGGTCCCCATAGATCCCCCTTTAGAGAAGGCCAGGCCAGAGTCCCCATAGATCCCCTTTAGAGCAGGGTCACCATAGATCCCCCTTTAGAGCAGGCCAGGGTCCCCATATATCCCCTTTAGAGCAGGGTCACCATAGATCCCCCTTTAGAGCAGGCCAGGCCAGGGTCTCCATAGATCCCCTTTAGAGCAGGGTCACCATAGATCTCCCTTTAGAGCAGGCCAGGGTCCCTATAGATCCCCCTTTAGAGAAGGCCAGGCCAAGGTCCCCCTTATAGATCCTCCTTTAGAGCAGGCCATTTTCTCTTGACATATGGTGCCCATATCTTTACACACTTGACAACCTAAATATTTGTATGTCTTTGCATTGTGGCCTTTGGTTCATATCCACCGTTGCAGGTAAAACTCCCCAGAATGCGACCCCTAATGTGGCCACCATTTTTAACAGCTGCTGACTGCTAATAGTTTATTATATTTAATAATCAGGTTATCATTTTTTGGTAACTCCTCAGTCCTCACCTCGACAGGTGGACCGCGATCAACGGGTTGCCGAACCCAGAAGTGAGTACTGAAACACTTTCAGTCTTGTGGAAGAAACCTGGAGAATGGGCTGTAATAACAATTCATACTTTTTTAAAACCACAAATATTTTTTCATGTATAGGCTGTTTTCATCAAAATCAAAATATGGCCACAACAGATGTATTGCAATACATTGCAATATAAAAAAATGTACATTTTCTAGGCTATATTTATATGTATGGAGTAACTTCCATACAAAGTGAAGAAGATGAATTATATAACACACAAATATCTTTTCCAGCAATAGCTCAGCTGTCCAACTTTCCAAGCATAATATACATCTAAATTCTCCTCCTAACTGGCACTGCTGTTACCTGTGGTTCTTCAGGATTTCCTGTGAAAGGCACTGGCAGCATATATCTCGGCCACTGACTGACTGCACCTGAGTGGCCCCCCCATGTACGGTGGTATGTAGATCCGACGCGGTAGGACACAGTAGGCCTTAGGCTAGGTCCACAACCAAGGGGTGCTTTTTTTATTTTATTATTTATTTTGCTTTTTTGTTTTATTTTTAAACTGTTCCTTTCATTTTTTTTTTTTATTTTATCATTTTTATTGTTATCGCAGGGAATGTAAATACCCCTATGATAGCAATAGGTAGCAACAGGTACTCTTTTTGAAAAAAATGGGGTTTATTAGACACTAGATCTCTCCTCTGCCCTCAAACCATCTAACCACACCAAGATCGGTGTGATTTAATGCTTTCCCAATTTCCCAATGGCACTGTTTATATCCGGCGAAACCTAAGTCGTGAAATGCTCACAGCTTCCGGTTTCTTAGGCCATAGAGATGATTGGAGCCATTCTGGTCTCCGATCAGCTCTATGGTCAGCTGGCGGAACCACCGGCTGCATTCTCGAGTTCCCTGTTGGGACAGGAGAGCCGGAGAAAACCATGGAAGATGTTGGGGGGGCATTCCCTCCCACTGCTTGCAAAAGCAGTCTAGAGGCTAATTAGCCACTAGGATTGCTTTTACATGAAAGCTGACTGCTGGCTGAAAAGAATTGTACCAAGATGATCATTCAGGTATAACCACTCAAAGTCCAGCAACATACCAGTACGTTGCTGGTCCTTGTTGGGCATTTTCATGCAGCCTGTGGGCTGAACGAAAAAATTAGATTGATCAGTGGGTATGCCCACCATTAGAATACCTCCCTTCATCCACCCACTTCTAATGATGGGCATACATGTACCATTTTCTTTTAACTGTGGTGGTGAAATCACCTCCTACAGCGCTGGAGTCGCTGATTTACGTATCGTGGGAGCAAACGCTGTTGCTGTCAAGGTAAATAAATCAGTGCTGCAGCTGAATGGAGTACCTGCTAAGCAAATGATGGTTAACAATAAAACAAAGTAACATTACAGCATAACAGTAAGACATACCGTACCTGCAAAGCAAAAACAATAAAACATAGTCAAAATAAAACATTTTTTAACACAATCTGTGCCTAAAAAATATATGCCAAAGCATGGGGGCAATACGCCCCTAATGTTAGGAGCAAATCGCTCCTCCACCCCTGCCCCCATGCTTCGGCATATATGCTCTTTTTTTTAACTGTGGTGGTGAAATCACCTCCTACAGCGCTGGAGTCACTGCTTTATGTATCTTGGGAGCAAACACTGTTGCTGTCAGAATAAGTAAACCCGTGCTGCAGCTGAATGGCGTATCTCCTAAGCAAATGATGGTTAACAATAACAGTATAACAGTAAGACTTACCATACAAGCAAAGCAAATACAATAATACATAGTAAAAATAAAACATTACAGTTCTAAAATACAATAACAAAAGAGAGAGAACAATAGTAAGAAGAAAAATACAACCACAACAATTTTTGGCTTATTTATTTATTTTTTTTGCACTTTTATATAAACTGTAAATTGTAAACGTTCCAGATTAGGGTCTCTCAAAATGTGATGGCCATCTCATCTTTCGAGACCCTGTGTTAGTGTGCCTAGGACTGTGCAAAGCTGTACTCTACACTAATACTACACTAGTGTGTGGTAGCGTTCGAAACAGTCACCAATGCAAAGACCAGGTTGGTCAGGACAGGAGGGACAATAAAAGCGGGTGTCACGCCTATATCCACGCTTTCTACAGACACAACATCTTCTTTGGGGGGCTCAATTGGTAGGGGTACCAGAGAGGACATGCAGAAAATGCCTCTCATGCAGCCGGCTCACTGTATTTGAACTGGGAAGGTGAGGTGGAGCACCGTCTGGAAACAGAAGGGCTGTGATGATCTCTTCCTGGAATTTAAGGAATGATCCAGTCCATCCTGAAGCTCTGTATAGCACATAAGCATTCAGCAGAGCCAATTGAAAAAAGTATATATACACTTTTTTTGTACCAGCGGCTGGCCTTACGGGCAATTAGGTACGGCGCCAACAACTGGTCGTTAGGTCCACCCCACCCAAATTAAGGCTGTATTCGTGGACACAGAGGGGTTTCTCCACAACACCAGTCTCCATAGGAATTTGGACCGTCGTGTCTGCGTGAAGGGAGGACAGAACGAAAACATTCTTATCCCTCCACTTCACGGCGAGCAAACTATTACATCTCAAGCAGGCTCTCTCCCCCAGCCTAAGACGGGAGGGAATCTACAAGCCGCTGGGGTAAACCCCGGCGATTAGATCGCACGGTGCCACATGCGCCAATTCCGTGATCAAACAAGTGACTAAAAAGTGGCACACTTGTGTAATAATTGTCCACATATAAGTGTGTAGCGGTGTAGTTGCCACTAGTAACAAACTTCCACCATATCACCCTGCTGCCAGACCTCCATATATCACCTTGAAGACAATGACAAGTCATTTGCTTTGTTTTGTTTTTGTTTATTGGGGGGTACAACTTGGTTGGAGAAAGGGGTATGTGGGATGCCCATAGATCAAATTACTTTGCCATCATATTAGTAGATTAGAACTTAGTTTGAGCCTTGAAGAAATGCAGATTATTGCTCCTCCTCTGCGTAACTCCTGCAGACTATTGCTCCCAGGAATCCTTCCCTCCTGCACAAACTTATTCTGTAGCACATTATGTTTCTTGTCACATCCTCTTCTATATGCAAAAGATCCGACTCTGAATAGTCTCTAATGCTGACTCTGATTAGTTACTGTTACTATGCCAGAGGCCAGCAGTACATCTCCCCGGAGGTCTAGTAGTTTCATAGCATGTGCTAAATGGTGGACTACTGTTCCCAGCTATCCCAGCTTGCAAATGCTGCGCCTTTGGGCCGCATTGTTTAAACACTATTGCCCACAGTCTCTCCTCTGATCCAGGACTCCTCATCAATGACCATGTAAAGATGAGGACTTCATCCATGACCATGTAAGCATGAAGTTCCCTCACAGACTTCCTGGCATGTCTTCACATCCAGCCCTTCACTGTGGTACACTCACCGACCTTTCTCTGCCCCGAGTTCATGATGAAGAACTTAACCGGACCGCACATTCCGACAGCTTCTCCTGCCCCTCTGCTCCAGGAACTCTTCATCAATGACCGTGTAATGATGAAGACTTCACCCATGACCGTGTAAGGGTGAAGTTCCCTCACAGTTCTCCCGATGCCTCCTCCTGCGATCGGCGCACCCCCCCCCAGATGGGGGTGCCCTCCTGCTGCTGTCTAGTACTCCATTCTTCACTTCACCTGGCTGACAACTCCTCCCTAGTGGCCTGTTACCTCAGCTTATATGGGAGGCCTGCTCCCTGCCAATTCCGGTTGGGGATTGGTCAGGGCTCCTCACATGAGCTGCCTGCCACTCCAGTTCTAGGCCCTGCCCCTCTTCCAGAACATTTTCCCTGGAAGCAGGGGAGGCGCCTCAGCACTGAAGCACAGGTGGCCACACCCACTGCTACTCTAACCACTCCCTGCCCCCCAGATCAAAACAGACAGGCCTAGCCTGAAGCATAGGCCTGCCTAAATTTACCTGTACTGACAGTTTCCCTAGCAAAAATGGTACCCCTTTCCGAATAAGGGTGGCACCAAGTCCCACACAATCTTACCAGCGCTCCCTATGTAGTCTATCTCTTCCCTCGTAAACCATAAAACTACATGTATAGCCTGTGGCCCTGTCACAGAGCTTATACATCTTGACCCTGTATCAGGCTCACTTGCTGGGAAGATACTGTTTGAATGACAAGCGGCCAGAAAACTTAATCAGGTACTCATCAATGCAGACAACTTGATGGGGAGTAAACAAGGCTGCAAACTGTTGGTTGAAGTGGTTTACGAGGGGCCGAATTTTGTAGAGCCGATTAAATCCAGGGTCACCCCAAGGACGACAGAGTTCATTAATATTGAAGTGCATGAACCGCAAGATCTGCTCGTAACGTGTCCTGGTCATGGAGGCAGAGAACACGGGCATATGGTGAATTGGGTCAGTGGACCAATATGACCGCAACTCACTCTTTTTAGTTATGCCCATGAGGAGGGAAAGGCCCAGGAAGGTCTTAAATTCGTAAACCGTAATTGGTTTCCAATCTCTGGCAAGGGTCATCTGGGGATTAGTGGAGATGAATTTACCAGCATACAAATTGCTTTGGTCCACAATAGATCTATAGAGATCTCACGTGAAAAACAGGGAATAAAAATCAAGTGATGTAAAATCAACTCTTTCCACCTGAATTCCGGGTTGGCCAGTGAATGGGGGAAGTACAGGTGCTGCAGAAGTGGTGGGCTCCCAATTTGGCTTGGCGAATGCAGCAGGAAGGGCACTATGGGCACGATGGGCCTGTGTTTGTCTTCTTCTTGGTGGCAGCGGGACACTACTTGTGCTTGCCACCTCACCAGCTTGAACTGCACTTATGGGACTCGCCACGTCACCAAGTGTTACTGCAGTGCTGGATGTACGACCAGGGTGTACTAGGCCACTGGTGCTTGCCAGTTCACCAGAAGGAATAGCGGCGCTAGTACTGGCTCTCTGCTCCATACGAGGGAACTGCGGTTCTTGCACATCAAGGACAGAAGGACAAGGACCACAACTCCATTGTCAGAGCCATCTGTCAGGGTGCCGCTGCTGTCTACAGGATCGTATTCTGAGCCTGAATCTGACAGATGAGTGACTTCCTCTTCACTATCTATCATGCTCAGAAACGTGTAGGCCTCTTCACTACTGTACCTTTGATTGGACATTTTGGTCTCTAAATTTAGTGGTACACTAGTGAGACTCACAGGCTCCTGACTGTCAGCGACTGCTTCAAACGATCCAAAAAATCTGTTAGCGATCGCAGGGATCAGGCCTGACTCTGCGAACGCTGCAGTTATGTGTTTTGTGTTTTGTAACAGTGATCGATCGATACTGCACTTGGGTAGGCTGGGCTGGGCTGGGCAGAGGGGCAAAAGGCAGGTGCTAGCAGGTATCGGGGCTGATCCCGCTAACGCTGCGTTTTTGGGAACCCTAAACTGCTGGGGACGCTAGTATAAATCTGATCGGATCACATATTGATCCGTTCAGATACTATACCACTAAGGGAGGTGTATGGTGCATGCGTGGGTGCCAGCGCTACTGGCACTGATCTGATGCTGCCTGGGGCGATGCAGACCCTGACTGACGCTAAAACCTGATATCACCCGCCGGGTGATCAGGGGGTTAAACCTTTATTGGGTAATATACGGCGGTTGCCCTGATGCTATAAAAAATATCTAGCTAACCAGCGTCACCCATGACACTGATACAGTGATCACAGGTGACAGGGGGTAATCAAGGGGTTAAACCTTTATTGGGGGGGTTAGGGGGGGTCCCTAGACCTATCTGGGCCTATCACTAATTATCCTAATGCTGATTAGTGTCACTAATGACACCAGTACAGTGATCAAAAAAAAAAATGAACACTGCCCTGGGTGACACAGTGACAGGGAGTGAAGGGGTTAACTGGGGGGGAGATCGGTGGGGTGAAATATGTGCCTATGTGTACTGATGTTAGTGTTGGTGCAACTCACGGTTAGATGTTATCTCTCCTCTCTCTGGAACGAAAAGGATTCCACGAGGAGAGATGACATCACTTCCCCTGTCTGTGTTTACAGTTACACAGGCAGGGGAAGGATTTCATTTGTCAGGAGCGATCAGCAGGTTCAGGCCATAAATCATTGGCCTGGGCTTAGAGACTGGTTCTACAACGAATCGGATCCTCGCGGACGGGGCGCGCGCCCAACGTAACATGAGGACGATTCGCCCACCCGTGCCATTCTGCCGCAGTAAAACTGCGGCGGCTGGTCGGGAAGCGGTTAAACGCTTACAAAATATCCTTTATTGTAATTGCGTATATTTCGTAAACTTTTAATACTGTTCAACTTGCCTAAAAAGTCCCATAAAATGGGGGGGGGGGGGGGTGTGCTTTCTGTATTTCTATAATGGTGATGATGGCGAGGGCACAGGGGAGCTCCCCCTCTTTTTCTGCACAAGTGTTTCTAAGGTCAAAATTGAAAATCATTTCTTCAATTCTGCATTGTATTTCAATCATTTACTAGCAACCTTGAAGTTTGTAAAGTTACCCCGCACATTTACTTCCTGGAATTCAGTGACATTTAGTCACTGTGTCCTATGAGTAGGCGCTGCTGTGTCACACATTTCACAGAGCCCCGCCTTCTGACCTACAGAGGTGCTGAGAGGAGGAGTTTCATGGAGGCGGAGTCACTGCTTGCATGTAGCAAGGTACCATGGGATATGTAGTTCTTAGAAATTTGGGAGAGGCTGTACAGCACGCAGGGGATCCAGGAAGCTGCAAAAAGAGATGGCCAGAATAAAGACAGCACTCACAACATGAATACATTTTTCAAGTAAGCTTACATCGGATTTTCAGATATGACTATTGTTTGTATTGTTATTATAATGCTGATGTTATAAAATGAAAGTCTTTACTGAGACCGTAGAACTCCTTCAACTATCTAACTCTAGGTGTTTGTAACTGGGAAGAACATTTCTGAATGGGGGATATTGCCTGCAGATAAACCCCCACTGGTAGGCTCGATTCACACGATTGCGTTTTTTAATGCTTTTTGCATTTTGCAGAAATGCGGGGAATTTTTTTAACATGGGTTTTTTAACATGTTCCTATGGAAAACGTTCACATCAATGCATTTTTGTGCCTCTACGTTTTTAGAAAGGGTCAGGGACTTTTTTTTTCCGGCAAAATGCAGTTTTGCATGTAGTAGACTTCAATGGGTCCGCATCCAAAACACAAGTACTGCGTTTTTACAGTGATTTTGACGCAATTTGCGTTTTGCGATTTGTGTCTTTTTTTTTTTTTTACATTCGCTGTATATAACTGGTTGCTAAGGAGCGGGTCGGGAAGCCGGCCACCACGTCCTTAGCAACGGATGAGTCAACAGCTGTCAGTGGGCTTCCCGCTGACAGCCGAATGTAAAAAAAAAATTGCCGGCTAAAAAACGTCACGAAAAAAATGTCAAAATAAAAAAAAATGGCTCGGGTCCCCTCCAAAATCCATACCAGACCCTTATCCGAGAATGTAACCCAGCAGGGCAGGAAAGGGTGAGGACAAGCGAGCCAGATACCAGACCGCATGCCCTCAACTTGGGGGGGTGGGTGCTCTGCGCCCCCCACCCCAAAGCACCTTGCCCCCTTGACGTCACAAAGGGGTGGGCTCTCCGGGTGATGTCATCGGATGGCCACGCCCAATGGTTACCTAAGTGATGTCAAACAGTGGGTGACGTCACAACGGAGGAAGGCAGCATCAGGACAAGTGCGGACTTTTTTTTTTTAGCATGTAACCAGTGGCGAGGAAGAAGACATCGGTGCGGGAGAAGAGAGCTCCGGGAGAAGGCGGCGGTGGGAGAGATGGCGGTGGGAGAAGACGGCGGTGGGAGAGATGGCGGTGGGAGAAGACGGTGGTGGGAGAGATGGCGGTGGGAGAAGACGGTGGTGGGAGAGATGGCGGTGGGAGAAGACGGTGGTGGGAGAGATGGCGGTGGGAGAAGACGGTGGTGGGAGAGATGGCGGTGGGAGAAGATGGCAGTGGGAGAGATGGCAGCGGGAGAAGACAGAGAAATTTTTTAAATAAAGGACTTGTCAAAAACTGGCTCTTGTTTTTTTTGCATTTCACTGCTTTTTTGGTGAATGGGTAGGGGTACGATGTACCCTATACCCATTCACATTGGGGGGGGGGCAGGATCCGATAAGCCCCCTGCCCGCAGACCTTGATAACCACCGGCCAGGCTTGTATGGAAGAGGCCCTTCACCCTCCCTCCCATGTTGAGGGCATGCGGTCTGGTATGATTCAGGAGGGGTGAGGGCGCTCGCTCGTTCCCTCCCTTTCCTGACCTGCCAGGCTGCATGCTTGGATAAGGGTCTGGTATGGATTTTGAGGGGTACCCCACGCCATTTTTTGTGTATTTTTTTTTCTACATTCAGCTGCCAGCAGGGAAGCCCACTGACAGCTGATGACTCATCCGTTGCTAAGGAGGTGGCGGCCGGCTTCCCGACCTGCTCCTTAGCAAACAGCTATGTACAATGAATGTAAAAAAAAACAAAAAAAGACACAAATCGCAAAAAGCAAATTGTGGCAAAATCACAGTAAAAACGCAGTACTTGCATTTTGGATGCGGGACCATTGAAGTCTATTACATGCAAAATGCCGCATTTTGTGGGAAAAAAGTCAAAGACCCCTTCCAAAAATGCAGAGGCACAAAAGGCATTGATGTGATCGTGTTCCAAAAAAAATTCATGTTAAAAAAAAAATTCCTGCATTTCTGCAAAATGCAAAAAGCATCAAAAAACGCATTTGTGTGAATCAAGCCTAAGACCTGACCACTTTCCTCTGCACTCTTTTCCTTCACTCTTGAAGGCTGCACAGGAAGTGTATTCTTCTCTGGAATAGATCACACTGGTTGATCTTTTCTTTTTGTCTTTTCCTTTCATTTCTCCTTCCCTGTCATTTGCTATTTTCTTTCCTCTCTCCTTTTCCATCTCCTTCCCTTGTCTCTCTATTCCTCTCCTCTCCTTTATTTTCTCCTTTATGTTTCCTCTCCTCTCTCCTTTCTTCTCTTCTCCTTTTCCTTTCTCCTCTCCTCTGCTTTCCTCTCTTTTCTTTTCTCTATTCCTTTCTTTTGTCCTCTAATATGTTTTCCTTTCTCCTTTCCTCGCCTCTCTTTATCCCTTTTCTCTCCTTTCCTATTACATTTCTTCTACTCTCTTCTCTCCTTTCCTATTACATTTCCTCTACTCTCCTTTCCTTTCTGTTTCCTCTTCTTTTCTTCCTTCTCTTCTTTTCTTTACTTTCCTCTACTTTCCTTTCCTTACTTTCTACTTTCCTCTCCTCTGTACCCCCTTCTCCTTTTCCCTACTTTCCTTTCCTTTCTCCTCTTCTTTCTTCTCCCCTCTCCTCCCTCCTTTTTTTTTATTTCTCTCTCCTTTCCTATCTCCTTTCTTTTCCTCTCCTTTCATTTTTCCATTGCTTTTCTCTTTTCTTTTCCTATCCTTTCCTTTCCTTTCTTCTCCCCTCCTCTCCGTTCCCTTTCCCCTACTTTCCTGTTTCCTCTCCTCTCCTCCCTCCCTTCTATTCCTCTCTCCTTTCCTATCTTCTTTCTTCTGCTTTCCTTTCATTTCTCCTTTGCCCTAGAATTCTCTCCTTTCCTTTCTCCTGCTTTATCCTCTCCTCTCCTCACTTCTCCTCTCTTTTCTATATTCCTTTCTCTTGTCCTCAAATTCTCCTTTCCTCTATTCTCTTTCCCACTTTCCTCTCACTTCCCTTCTGCACTGCTTTCCTGTCTCATTTCCTCTACTCTCCTTGCCTTTCTCTTTTCTCTTTTCTCCTTCATTTACTCCTTTCCTTTCCTCTACGTTTTCCTCTTATCTGCTTTCCCTTCTTCTACCCTCTACTATTTTTATTTCTCCTCTCCTTTCTTCTTTAGTTTCCTCTTCTTTCTTTTCTCCATTTCTCTACTTTCCTCCAATTTCCTTTCCTTTGTCCTTTCATTTGTCCTTCCTCCTTTCATTTCCAGTAAATTTTAAAAGAGACTTGTATATAATAAGAAGAAGGAAAAAAAAAGGGAAGCCGCCATGTCTGACCTCTCCCTTTGAAAATGTTTCATCATTTTTGAGCCTCTGACCTTGAAAAAGTGCTGAGAGATACTGGCTGCTCGCTTGTTATAGGCAATGCTCAGAGTTTTTAAGCCATAGGATAAGCATTGCACAACTAGCATATTCAGGAGGAGGTCCCTAGTTTTATTATATGTATATATATGTATATCTATAATAAACTTCAGGTGGGTTACCCTCTTCTCTTTAATCCTGTCCGGTCGAGACACCGTCAAGGTGGACTCCCAGCTTTCCACCATAAATGGATAAGAAAAACGTGGATCGATGCCTGATGCAAAAAGTGTCCTTTACTAAAATTTTTCAAATGTATAGTACATGCAAGCCACTGTACAGTTCCGAGCGCAAGTCGCTCTTCGTCAGGCTTTTTCTGGCTGTGTGTGAAAAGCCAAAACACAGATTTTCTCTTATCAACACCCAGATTGCCTCACACATGTGTTAACTTAATTGATTACAAAGAGAAAACCACTAGCACATATCTAGATAATTAACCCCTATTATATCAACCAAACAAGATGAAAAGTATACCATATTCCCCAATATACAATATTTACATCTTCCATTACTACTATGTTATATAGCAAATAGATTCTCTCATATATTCCAATATACAACTCATTAAATCAGTATCATAATTATAATGACATTCTTGATCGTGTCTCAGATATCAAAGTTTCCAGCTGATATTCTTACGTTTAATCTTCCCAACGGGAGTTCATTCCAATATACCCAAAGGAGTACAATATATGCATACCATGACTATGATCGCTCTATACCAAGTATCCATATCCTATACAAATAAGTATAAATCATAGTCCTTGTTCATACCATCTGGATGCAAGGACTGTAATTTATTGATCCACCAGACTTCACGTTTCTTCAGTTTTAGAATCCTATCACCCCCTCTCTTATCCCGAGGAATTTCCTCTAGTATCATAAATCGTAAGTCGGTGTCTCTGTGTCCCATCTCAGTAAAGTGGCGCGACACAGGGAGACCTGACTGAGGATGTCGGATCGTACTACGATGCTGTGCAATGCGATCTTTTATTTTTTGGGTCGTCTCACCCACATAAAGTAAATTGCATGGGCACATAAGAATGTAGATTACATAGGATGACTGACATGTGTAAAAACCATTTACTGTTATCTTAGTTTTTGTTACAGGGTGAAGGAAATGATTGCCTTTAAGCATTAGGTTACATTGGATGCAATTAAGACAGGGATAACATCCCTTCTTTTTCTTACCGAGAAAGGTAATTATTATTATTATTATTATTATTATTATTCAGGATTTATATAGCGCCAACAGTTTACGCAGCGCTTTACAATATAAAAGGGAGACAATACAGTTATAATACAATACAATACAATACAATAGGATTAAGAGGGCCCTGCTCAGAAGAGCTTACAATCTAATAGGGTGGGGCAAGTGGTACAAAAGGTTGTAACTGTGGGGAATGAGCTGGTGGAAGTGGTAGGAGATTAGTTGGAGACATGATAGGCTTTCCTGAAGAGATGAGTTTTCAGGGATTGCCTGAAGGTAGCAAGAGTAGAGGATAGCCGGATAGATGGAGGTAGCGAGTTCCAGAGGATGGGAGAGGCTCTGGAGAAATCCTGGAGACGAGCATGGGAGGAGAAGATGAGAGAGCTTGAAAGCAGGAGGTCTTGAGAAGAGCGGAGGGGTCGATTTATCCTTTTCTCCTCCTGATATTCAGGTTTGAACTCATATCGCACCAAAAGATCGCGCAAAGTTTTATTGCGCCGATATGCCTTCCTCGGGATTTGTTGAAATTCTTCTATCTGTGGATATGATCGTCTCAATATTGCCCAATGCTTCCTTAGTACGTTAAAAATTTTATCACTGTAACTATTAAATTGAAAAACAAATGGGATCCTGGGTCTGTCAGGTTCGTATTTTTTATATTGGCAACTACCTGTTGGTTTCAGAATTCTATTTAATTCTTGTCTGATCAAACCCTCTGGATAACCCCGCTCTTTAAACTTGCAACACATTTCATCCAATCTTTGATCTCTTATTGCAGCATCACTAACAATCCGCATTACTCTAAGTAATTGGCTTCTGATAATAGAACCAAAAACATGAGGGGGATGGTAACTATCATATCTCAATAACTGATTCCTTTCCGTGGGCTTAGTGTATATATCCGTTTCAATACCTCCCTGCTTGATATATACCCGTGTATCCAAAAAGGGGACAGAGTCTCCACCAATGTGCATTTGAAACTGGATATTCAGTAAAAAGCTGTTAATCATTTGATCAAAGACTCTGAGTGATTCAATGTTGCCCCGCCATATAGCAAAAATGTCATCTATATACCGCCACCAGGTGGCGCAATGCTTCCGAAAATTCTCATTAGTAAAAATATATCTCTGTTCAAAATCATGCATGAAAGAACATGCATATGGCAGGGCAACATTGGAACCCATAGCAACCCCCGTCAATTGCACATAGTACTGGTCCCTGAAAAGAAAATAATTGTTATGCAGAATCAAATTGAACAATTTTTGCATGATTTTGAACAGAGATATATTTTTACTAATGAGAATTTTCGGAAGCATTGCGCCACCTGGTGGCGGTATATAGATGACATTTTTGCTATATGGCGGGGCAACATTGAATCACTCAGAGTCTTTGATCAAACGATTAACAGCTTTTTACCGAATATCCAGTTTCAAATGCACATTGGTGGAGACTCTGTCCCCTTTTTTTGTTAGTGATGCTGCAATAAGAGATCAAAGATTGGATGAAATGTGTTGCAAGTTTAAAGAGCGGGGTTATCCGGAGGGTTTGATCAGACAAGAATTAAATAGAATTCTGAAACCAACAGGTAGTTGCCAATAAAAAAAATACGAACCTGACAGACCCAGGATCCCATTTGTTTTTCAATTTAATAGTTACAGTGATAACATTTTTAACGTACTAAGGAAGCATTGGGCAATATTGAGACGATCATATCCACAGATAGAAGAATTTCAACAAATCCCGAGGAAGGCATATCGGCGCAATAAAACTTTGCACGATCTTTTGGTGCGATATGAGTTCAAACCTGAATATCAGGAGGAGAAAAGGATTACCTTTCTCGGTAAGAAAAAGAAGGGATGTTATCCCTGTCTTAATTGCATCCAATGTAACCTAATGCTTAAAGGCAATCATTTCCTTCACCCTGTAACAAAAACTAAGATAACAGTAAATGGTTTTTACACATGTCAGTCATCCTATGTAATCTACATTCTTATGTGCCCATGCAATTTACTTTATGTGGGTGAGACGACCCAAAAAATAAAAGATCGCATTGCACAGCATCGTAGTACGATCCGACATCCTCAGTCAGGTCTCCCTGTGTCGTGCCACTTTACTGAGATGGGACACAGAGACACCGACTTACGATTTATGATACTAGAGGAAATTCCTCGGGATAAGAGAGGGGGTGATAGGATTCTAAAACTGAAGAAACGTGAAGTCTGGTGGATCAATAAATTACAGTCCTTGCATCCAGATGGTATGAACAAGGACTATGATTTATACTTATTTGTATAGGATATGGATACTTGGTATAGAGCGATCATAGTCATGGTATGCATATATTGTACTCCTTTGGGTATATTGGAATGAACTCCCGTTGGGAAGATTAAACGTAAGAATATCAGCTGGAAACTTTGATATCTGAGACACGATCAAGAATGTCATTATAATTATGATACTGATTTAATGAGTTGTATATTGGAATATATGAGAGAATCTATTTGCTATATAACATAGTAGTAATGGAAGATGTAAATATTGTATATTGGGGAATATGGTATACTTTTCATCTTGTTTGGTTGATATAATAGGGGTTAATTATCTAGATATGTGCTAGTGGTTTTCTCTTTGTAATCAATTAAGTTAACACATGTGTGAGGCAATCTGGGTGTTGATAAGAGAAAATCTGTGTTTTGGCTTTTCACACACAGCCAGAAAAAGCCTGACGAAGAGCGACTTGCGCTCGGAACTGTACAGTGGCTTGCATGTACTATACATTTGAAAAATTTTAGTAAAGGACACTTTTTGCATCAGGCATCGATCCACGTTTTTCTTATGTATATCTATATATAGATATAGATCTATATCTATATATAGATCTATATCTATATATAGATATAGATCTATATAGTATTTTTTAGTGTCTCAGACGCATCAGTGCAGTTTTATGATGTTCTCACTAGATGGCGATGCTGTTGCAGAGTTGATCATTCCATTGTATGGTCATCCTATGTAGAAGAAGAACATATGGATCCATAACTACCAGCAAGGTCACAGATGAGCAAATTCTACATCCAACGTGGCTGATTCTATACCGGCAAGGCCAATAAATCAAACAACATAAGCCAAGCACACAAGTAATATAGCCAGGTATCTGTGTGGGAAGGAGACTTATAGCTGTATCTTGACCTGCATAAATGAGAACCATCACAGATGTAATTCCTTTTTTTTGTACTAAGAAAAAGAACACATGGACCCTGCAAATTCCAGTCAGAAGAGGAGATGAGAAAAGTTTCTCTGAACTGGCTACAGGCATTCGTATTTTCTCCTCTCCTCTCCTCCACATCCTATTTTCTTCATTTTTCCCTTTACTGTTCTCTTCCTTTTTCTTTTCAGATTTTTTTTTACATTTTTCCTTCTTTCATTTTCCTTCTCTTTCCTTTTCTCTCCTCTCCTCCACTTTGCCCTATCCTTCCCCTCCTATTTCCTCCCTTTTCCCCTTTTCTGATCCTTTTTCCTTTCCTGTCTTCTTTTTTTTTCTCATTTTTTTACATCTTTCTTTTCTTTCATTTTCCTTCTTTTTCCTCTCCTCTCTTCCACCTTGCGGTACCTTTAACCTGCTATTTTCTTCCTCTTTTCCCTTTACTTTTCTCTTCCTTTTTTTCTTTTCCTCTCGTCTCCTTTTTCTTATTTTTCTTTTTTTAATTTTTTTTTCTTTCACTCTCCTCTCCTCCACATTGCCCTACCTTTCCCCTCATATTTTTTTTCCTTTTTCATTTTACCTTTCCCTTCCTTTTTTCTTTCCTCTCTTCCTCTTTTTTTTTGGTACTTTTTTCCCTGCTTTCATTTTCCTTGTCTCTTTCCGTTCCTCTCCTTTCTTCTCCTCTCCTCTCTTCTACATTGCCCTACCTTTCCCCTCCTATTTTCTTCCTTTTTCCTTCTACTTTTCCCTTCCATTTTTTCCTTTAGTATCTTCTCCATTTCTTTTTTTTTCTTTTACATTTTTCTTATATTCATTTGTCTTGTCTTGTCTTCTCCTCTCCCCTCCATTTTTTTCTTTTCTCCATTAAAAAAACTCAGGTAAAATTTACCCAAAAGCATTTCCCCCCATAGTGTCAATGTTACTTTCTGGAGAGCCTTAGAAGCCCCAGGATTATTGCTATGCAAGTAATAGTCTTCTCTTTTATTCTGATTTGTAAAATTTTTATTTTCTCTAATTTTCTTTCTTTTTTCTTCTTTCCTCTCCTCTCCATTTACCTACCTTTCACCTCCTGGTTTCTTAATTCTCCCTTTACATATTTCTTCCGTATTCCTTTCCTCACTTCTGCTTTTCTTTTGTTTTTAAATTTTCATTTCTTTCATTTTTTTTCTCTTTCCTCTCCTCTCCTCTCTTCCACATTGCCTTACCTTTACCCTGCTGTTTTCTTCCCTTTTCCCCTTTACTTTTCTTATCCTTTTTTTCTTTTCCTCTATTCTCCTTTTTCTTTTTTTTCTACATTTTTTTTCCTTTCATTTTTCTTTTACTCTACTGCAGGGGTCTCAAACTAGGAACCCTCCAGCTGCTGTGGAACTACAAGTCCCATCATGCCTCTGCCTATAGGAGCCATGCTTGTAACTGTCAGCCTTGCAATGCCTCATGGGAATTGTAGTTCTGCAACAACTGGAGGGCCACAAGTTTGAGACCCCCGCTCTACTGTCTTCTCCTCCACATTGCCCTAACTTCCCCTCCTATTTTCTTCCTTTTTCCCTTTACTTTTCCCTTCCTTTTTCTTTTCCTCTTTTCTCCTTTTCTTTTTTACATTTTTCTTACTTTCATTCAGGAAATCATGTCGGGCGTTACCAGTGGATCGCAAAGTACCTGTGAATAAAGAAAAGTAGGCTGCCATTCCTTTTGAAGATGCTTCATCCCTTTCTAAATCCCTGACATGGAAAAGGAGCGCACTTCAGGAGTTCTGGCGCCACCTGCTGCATGGCCGTTACGGGTGACGCTCGCTTCAGGAGTTCTGGCGCCACCTGCTGCATGGCCGTTATGGGTGACGCTCACTTCAGGAGTTCTGGCGCCACCTGCTGCATGGTCGTTACGGGTGACGCTCGCTTCAGGAGTTCTGAAGCTGCAGGATAAGCATGACAGATAATCAACTAGCATATTCCGAAGGGGGTCCACCATTTTATCCTGCGCATATTTTTCTGTAAGGTTTTCAGAAATACGAGTGCAGTTTTATGATATGATCTCTAGATGGCGCTGCTGGTGTAATATTCCAGTTGTATGGTGCTACGTAGGAGAACATATGGATTTTACGAAAACCACAGTTATGGTCACAGATGAGCAACGTTTTAGATCTGACGTGGCTGATTTTTTGCTAGAAACTCAAGGAAAACAATAAAACAAAACAAAAATATTAAAAAATGTAATATAATAAATAAAAATGATAAAAGAGGTCAACGCTATGAACCACCTGGTCTTTTTCTGCTGTCACACATTTTTTTTGTTTCTTTGAGCCAAGCACACAGATATTACACAATGGTATTTGTGTGGCAGGAGAATTGTGAATATGTTGGTTGTATCTCAGCACCTGTTACGAAACTTGAAAATTCCCACTGAACCCATGAAAATATGTATGAGCTGAGGTTTATATTCTGGGTGCCCATTTATTTTCAGTGAGCCTTCAATGAGTGTCCAGGGGCTAAAAAACATCCTTTCCTATAGCTTAATTATAGATAAAATAACAAAACCAGATTTTTGCTGCAATGTTCACCTTCACCTGCAGTACATTTTTCTGCCACTAGATGTCCTCAGGGCCAAGGTAATCCCGGATGCACCCCCAACCTGTGACTGGACAGTGAAAGGAGAAGCAGCACAGTGTCAGCTTCCCTTCCTCTGTGCGACATTACAAGGTATTACTTCATTGAAAGGAGAAGCAGCACAGTGATGTGCAGTCTGCTCTCTCCTCCTATCAGCATGCTTCTTGTCAGCACAAGAACTGATTGGCCCCTTGTGCTGCTTTTTCCTCTTATTTAGGCCGATATGTATTCTTCTACATATTTTTGGTAAAAAAATCGCAATAAGCGTATAATGATTGGTTTGCGCAAAAGCTTTAGTGTCTACAAAATAGGGGATAGTTTTATGGCATTTTTATTATAATTTTATTTTTTATTAGTAATGGCGGTGATTTGCATTTTTTATCATGACTGCGACATTATGGCGGACACTTTTGACACTATTTTGGAACCATTGTCATTTATACAGCGATCAGTGCTATAAAAATGCACTGATTACTGTGTAAATGTCACTGGCAGGGAAGGGGTTAAACACTAGAGGCGCGATCAAGGGGTTAAGTGTGTCCTAGGGAGTGATTCTAACTGTGAGGGGGAGGGGCTACCACTGACATGACAGCGATCACTGCTCCCGATGACAGGGATCAGTAGATCTCTGTCATGTCACTAGGCAGAACAGGGAAATGCCTTGTTTACATAGGCATCTCCCCATTCTGCGGCTCCGTGACTCGATCGCCGGGACACTGGCGGACATCGAGTCCACGGGTCCCACGGGCATGGTCACGCTGTATGCGGCGGTTCGCCCGCTAGCCCTGGCAATTAAAGGGGATGTACAGGTATGGCCATTTGCCCACCGCTGCCATTGTGCCGACGTATATTGGCGTGCGGCGGTCGGCAAGTGGTTAAATGTGAGGAGGGTTAAGCAGTCCTTGTTCAGCAGAGCTCAGCCCAGGAGAGGAGGAAGCAGCGCGTGAGGCCACTTGTCCTGGTCCTTCAATGCAAGGAGAACGCTGATGGGAGGAGACAGCAGAGCGACAGAGAGGTGAGCTCATTAGTCTTCTACTTACACTGTCCAGTGACAGGCTGGATTTGGGTCTAGGATGACCTGGGCTTAGTGGAAGTGTGATGAATGATACTGACCATCAGACTGAGGACATCTAGTGGCAGAAAAAAGTACTGCAGGGAAATATCTGAATTGAAACTGAATGTTGCAAAAGAGTCTTTTTTATGTTTTCATTTTTTTTGTCTTGTTATTTTTGGCTGGATTTCTGCTTTCACATCCCTTCCCAGCATTATTTTGATAATGAATGTCCTATTAAATCAATAGTTGAAATTCTATCCCGTCCCCTTTAAATATAGGGTCATACTAAAAGCCCAGGGGCTGAATGTAGAAAAATCAGGTCTCCTTCCATGCCAGACGGGGCTGTGCTGTTGTGGCAGAGCTGTGTGAATCTTAGGACTGGATGGACAAATACATACATACACTGTGTGCAAAATTATTAAGTGAGTATTTGGCCAAATCATCATTTTAATGCAAATTGTTCAACTCCAAGCTCTATAAACTTGAATGCTTATCAGATTTAAGCATATCAGGTGATGTGTATTTGTGTAATGAGGGAGGGCGTGGCCTAAGGTGATCAACACTCTATAAAAAAGGCGTTCATAATTTTTAGGCAACTTCTTTTCCGCAAGGCAAAAATGGGGCAAAAAAGAGATCTATATGACTCTAAAAAGTCAGAATTTGTAGAAAGTCTTTCAGAGGGATGCAGAACTCTTGGAATTGCTAAGATATTGGGGCGTGGTCACAGAACCATCAAACGTTTTATTGCAAATAGTCAACAGGGACGCAAGAAATGCGTTGAGAAAAAAAGACGTAAATTAACTGCCAAAGATTTGAGAAGAATCCAAACGTGAAGCTTCCAGGAACCCGTCATCCTCCAGTGCTGTCATAGTCCAGAGCTGCAACCTACCTAGAGTGCTCAGAAGTACGAGGTGCTCAGAGATAAGGCCAAGGTAAGGAAGGCTGAAGCCCGACCACCACTGAAGAAGACATAGACGTCAAGAAACATCAAGACTGAGCCAAGAAATATCTGAAGACAGGTTTTTCGAAGGTTTTATGGACTGATGAGATGAGAGTCACTCTTGACAGACCAGATGGACGTCCCTGTGGCTGGATCAGTAATGGGCACAGAGCTCCACTTCCACTCAGACGCCAGCAAGGTGGAGGTGGGGTACTGGTATGGGCTGGTACTATTAAAGATTAGGTAGTTGGACTTTTTTTGGGTTGAAGATGGACTCAAAATCAACTCCCAAACCTACTGCTAGCTTTTAGAAGTCACTTTCTTCAAGCAGTGGTACAGGAAAAAGTCTGCATCTTTCAAGAAGACATTTATGCAGGACAACGCTCCATCGCCTGCATAGAAGAACTCCACTACGTGGCTATCCAGTAAAGGCCTTAAAGATGAAATATTAATGACATGGTCCCCTTCCTCACCTGACCTGAACCCTATTGAGAACTTGTGGGCCCATCTTAACCTCTTGCCGCCCACGCTATAGCCGAAAGATGGCTACAGCATGGGCCTGAATTACCGGGAGGGCGTCCATGTATGTCCTTCCGTGCATGTGATGCCTGCGCTCCCCCTGTGGGGCGAGCGTGGGGCGCTCTGTGATTAGCAAGTCCATGAGACCCAGGTGATCACCGATCCTGGCCCCTTACAACGTGATCAGCTGCCAGCCAATGAGACGTGATGTAAACAGAGCCGGTAACAGCGCAAGGAGAGAAAAAAAAGCTGATTACCATCTGGAGTAAATGGGACATCGTTCCCGCACACGGAGAGCCACTGCCCCCTCATCAGTGCCCACCGGTGCCACCTACCAGTGCCCACTAGTGCCACCTATCAGTGCCCATCACTGTTGTCAATCAGTGCCCATCAGTGCCTCATCATCAGTGCCACCTATCAGTGCTGTCCAACAGTGCCACCTACCTGTGCCCACCAGTGCCACCTATCAGTGCCCATCAGTACTGCCTGTCAGTGCCCATCAGTCTCTCATCATCAGTGCCACCTATCAGTGCTGTCCACCAGTGCCACCTACCTGTCCCCACCAGTTCCACCTATCAATGCCCAACAGTGGCACCTATCAGTGCCCATCAGTGCTGCCTATCAGTGCCCATCAGTGCTTCATCATCAATGCCACCTATCAGTGCTGCCTATCCGTGCCACCTATCAGTGCCACCTATCAGTGCCCATCAGTGGCACCTATCAGTGCTCATCAGTGCTGCTTATCAGTGCCCATCAGTGCCTCATCGTCAATGCCACCTATCAGTGCTGCCTATCGGTGCCTCCTATCAGTACCCTTCAATGCCACCTATCAGTGCAGCCTCATCAGTGCAGCCTATCAGTGCCCATCAGTGCTGCCTCATTGACGCACATCAGTGAAGGAGAAAAAATACTTGTTTGCAAAATGTAAAAAGTTCAAAAGTTTACAAACTATGAAAAACGTTTGTTCTTTTCAAAATTTTATTTATTTTTTTTTAAATAAAACCCCAGTGGTGATTAAATACCACCAAAAGAAAGCTCTATTTGTGTGAAAAAAACTTTTACCCTTAAAAATCTCCATAGACGACGTTTAAAAATGTCTACAGGTTACCAGTTTTGAGTTACAGAGGAGGTCCAAGGCTAGAATTATTGCTCTCACTCTACCGATCGCGGCAATACCCCACATGTGTGGTTTTAACACAGTTTTCATATGCCGGCACTACCTGTGCGGTCGCTTCTGCCTGCGAGCTCGTCGGGACGGGGCGATTAAAAAGATTTTTTATTTTATTTTTTTTCTTATTTATTTTACTTTTTATTTTTTATTTTTACACTGTCCTTTAAAAAAAAAAATGGGTCACTTTTATTCATATTGCTAGGAATGTAAACACCCCTTGTAATAGAAAAAAAAGCATGACAGGTCCTCTTAAATATGAGATCTGGGGGGTCAAAAAGACCTCAGATCTCATATTTACACTAAAATGCAATAAAAAATAAAAAAAAGTAAAACAGTAAAATGTCATTTGAAAAAAATAAAATAAAAATTTCTCCTTTTAAAAGCATTGGGCGGAAGTGACGTTTGATGTCGCTTCCGCCCTCCAATGCCATGGAGCTGAGCGGGGGCCATCTTCCCCTCAGTCGGCATCCATGCAGTGAGGGATGCGGACGCAATCGTCTTCGCTGCTACCAATGGCTCCGGAAAGCGGCGGAGATGACCAGAGAGCAGCGGGAGGCCCTCTCCCGCCCACCAATCAAAGTGATGTTGTGGCGAATCCGCCGCAGAGACCTCTTTTTATCCTAAAGAGAAACGCACGCCGTTCCTGAAAATACCGGTGTCATGGCAGCTAGCCTCTGCTATAGGACCAGTATTTAGCGTCACAATACCGACGTACGGGTACAGTGATTTGTGTAAAGTGATTAACAGACGAAAGTATACAAGTGACATGGGAACATTTTCATTTTTTATTTAGTTGCATATTTATTCTACACATTAATTTATCTGCTAACCCTTATCTGCTGTGAGTGTGGAGCTTTCTGTCACCATCTACTAATGAGGATTTGTGTCCGGGTTTCAGGCGGACTGAAACCTAGATTGTCCGCGTGAATCCCGGACGGTTGGCAACTAGGGATGAGCTTCGAGTTCGAGGCGAACTTTAGTTCGACTTGAACATTGGGTGTTCGCCCCCGTTCGCCGAACAGCGAATTTT
Organism: Aquarana catesbeiana; assembly: GCF_042186555.1. NCBI lineage: Eukaryota > Metazoa > Chordata > Amphibia > Anura > Ranidae > Aquarana > Aquarana catesbeiana. Next base: position 12,454,646 of record NC_133325.1, on the reverse strand, counting down.
ACGGGGCGTTCGCGGCAAATTCGAGCGCCCCATAATGCACTGCAAGACCACAGTGCATTGCTGTATGATGATTGGCCAAAGCATACACCTGACCTGCATGCTTTGGCCAATCACAGCACGTGTATTTGATATATATATATATATATATATATATACAGTCAGACTAGTATATATATATATATATATATATATATATATATATATATATATATATACACTCTGCATTCAGCGTAGCCTATATATACAGTGTATATTCAGTCAGTACAGGCAGTGGTTATATATGCTGCAGCTCAGAGTATATAGTGCAGTCCGTGTAGTATATATACTGCAGTGCAGAGTATATAGTGCCCTCAGTGTAGTATATATAATACAGTGCAGGGTATATAATGCAGTGTATAATACAGTGTATTGAAGTGGTTAAGGGGAGCCCTATGACAGAATTAAGAAAAAACGGAATGGGGACCCACACGCCATTTAAAAAAAAAAAAAATGGCGTGGAGTTCACCTTAATATCCATACCAGACCCGAAGGGCCTGGTATGGACTGGGGGGGGGGGTAAGAACCCACGCTGTTTTTTTAAATGATTTTTTATGTATATTGCCGGGATCTGGCAATACATTACAGCCGTGAGCAGTTTTAAATGACATTTTTTCCTTTAGAAATGTCATTTTGCTGCAGTACTTTTCTAAACATGGGGAAAATGCGCTACTTTACAGGTAGACTAAGGGGACACCCCAGGCATAATATTTAAAGAAAATAAGCATTCTTAAAATCACTGCTCCTGAAAAAACTGCCGTTTTAAAAACTTTTTTTTTGCATTGATACATGTCCCCTGGGGCAGGACCCAGGTCCCCAGACACTTTTTATGATAATAACTTGCATAGAAGCCTTTAAAATGAGCACTTTTTATTTTTCACGTTCGGCTCATCCCTAGTGACATCCCTAGCCCTAATGATTCATGTCACTGAACTGAGATAGGAGTTTTGAGCCCCTGAAATGCTCTTAGAATTAAGTTAGCTGGGTCATTTAGTGACTTGAAAAATTTGGAATTTTCTATATTTGGTTTCTGTACTTACTCCAAATGCTGGGAACCCTGTCAGAGGATTTGTTGGGCCCTTTTATACTCACCTGTCCTGTGCTTTTATTGGCTGTATTTTGCTGGGTAAGATGGCCAGCAGAAGACACCTCCCTCCCCCATAATGACACAGACATCTCTCTGTTTTGCTAACTTTTATGTTCTAAATGCTGAATCTTATAATCCAAAATAAACTTCAGTGAATGAGAGGTCTGTAATGTTCCCTCATTTCTCCACACACCCATGTACAGCTCTCCCTGTAATTACAATCCTCGGTTTACAGCTCCGCCCATAGAACTAGGAAATAACTTTCACTTTTCTATTGCAGAGGAATGGTGAGAGAGTGTGCTGGAGGTGGCAGGAATCAGGTGAGTGTGTCAGCAGGCCAGGTGTGCATGGTGTCCAGGTGTGAGCACAGCCCCCAGGCTGCATGTCCCAGTGTCTACCCTAGGTATGGGTGGTATATGTCACCCTTCCACACTCCGACCGCCGGGGGAGAGGGATTTCATAATCCCGGGAATTCATATTATTAATATACCAACTGCAGAGGAGAAGGAAGAGTCAGCTATGAGCATTCTGTGATGTATTCTAGATTCTAGGACTGGGGACGGGGATGTCATGGATTGTGACTGGCAGTGTTCTGAGAGCAGATCCTGATTTTTATGTCACCTTATATAGTAAAAAACAACACTGCATTCTCTTTTTCTCCTTTTCCTCTTTTCCCCAATCCCTCTATTTTATTCCCCCTCTCTTCACCTCCCCATCTCTATCCCTTTTCTACATCCCTCTCTTCCACTATTCTTCTTCTACTCATCTCCCTTCCTGCCCTCACTCTCTACATCTCCCCCCATCCCCCCCCCGCCTTATCCCCCACCTCTCCCCCCTCTCTTCCACCCCCCTTATCCTCATCTCCCCCCCTTCTCACCCATCTCCCCCACTCCTCATCTCTCCTCCGTCCCCCCCTTATCCCCCACCTCTCCCACTCCCCATATCTCCCCCCCTTATCCCCCACCTCTCCCCCCTCTCTTCCACCCCCCTTATCCTCATCTCCCCCCCTTCTCACCCATCTCCCCCACTCTTCATCTCTCCTCCATCCCCCCCTTATTCCCCACCTCTCCCCCCTCTCTCCCACTCCCCATCTCCCCCCTTATCCCCATCTCATCCCCCCTTCCTACCCACCCCCCCTTATCACCCCTTATCTCCCATCTCTCCCCCCCCTTATCCCCCACCTCTCCCTCCATCTCTCCCCCCCCTTATCCCCCATATCTCCCTCCATCTCTTCCCCCTTATCCCCCATCTCTCCCTCTCCCCCTTCTCACCCATCTCCCCCACTCCTCATCTCCCCCCATCTCCCACCCACCCCCCCCCCTTATCCCCCATCTCTCCCTCTCCCAATCTCTTCCTCCCCTCTTTTGCTCTCACCCATTTTTCCCTCCTTTTTAGGTCCTATTCACACCACTGTAGCAGGAATTTAAGTTCCCACTGGAATTTTTTTATGCAAGTGCTCATAACACATAGGGGAACCCATTCACTTCAACTGTGTGACAATTGTCCCCTCTCTCTCACCTTCTAACCCCCCCCTTCTCTCTCCCATCTCCCTCACCCTCTAACCCCCCCTTCTTTTTCCCCTCCTCCCCTCACCCTCTAACCCCCCTTTTCTATCCCCTCCCTCTCACCCTCTAACCGCTTTTTTCTCTCCCCTCCCCCTCTAACCCCCCCCCTCTTACCCTTTACCCCTCTCTTTCTCTCCCCTCTCTCACCCTCTAACCTCCCTTCTCACTCCCTCTCCCCCACTCTCTCTCTCTCACCTGCTAACCCCCCCCCCCCGCTCCCTCCTTCTCATGCTCAGACCCCCCTTCTCTCCCCTCTCTCTCACTCTCTCTATCCTTCTCTCTCAGTCTTTAACCCCCCCCCCCTCCCTCCTTCTCATGCTCAGACCCCCCTTCTCTTTCCCTCTCTCCCCGCCCCCCCCTCCATTTCTCCCCCTCCAACCCCTCCTCTCCCCTCCTCTCCCCTCCTCCCCCCTCCTCCCCCTATCTCTCTCTCTCCCCCATCCCTTTGTGCCTCTCCTTATCTCTCTTTCTCCATCCCTTCCAACTCTCTCTCTTTAAGCTTGTTCTCACCCCCAACCCCCCCCCCACCCCCCCATCTCCATCTCCATCTCCCTTCCTTTTACTGTTTCCTTTTTTTTTTCAGTCCCTTTATCATCCTCTGGAGGATGAAATGTGCTTTTACAACCTTTGGATCAGATAATCCTTCAGTATCCTGTAGGGTTGTATAATTTCTATAGTCTCTACCCCCCCACCCCCCCTCTGCCTGCATCGGAGACATTCATGTGGCGGGTGGGCACCCACCGCTCTTTGTTCCTTGGTACCCGGTTCTGTTAGCTTGGCCCCCCTTTATTATGACCCGGGGGGGGGGGGGGGGGGGGATCACTGTGACATCACTCCATTTCTAGCAGGTGGAGGACTCTGCTGGCACTTCGCTCACCTTCTTCCCCTCCGATTGATCGACATTGGCTCCAAGCTGGAACTTCGCTGTCAAAACTGCAGAGCACACAGATGGGGGACGTACCCGGCTATGTGTGACGTCACTCTGCCCGCTCGCAGCGTCCTACTGCCATGTGGATGGAGATAGGGGTGCCACCTGTCCAGGATTCACCCGGACAGTTCGGGTTTTGGAATCATGTGTCCGGGTTTCAGACCGCCTGAAAGCCGGACACATTATTCAGACCAGACTGTGGCTTCCCACCAGGGTTGCTGGCTGCAGTTGTCTAAGCTGAGAGTGTCTGTTACATTCTCCTTCACACTGCCCAAAGTTAGCACTAACAATTACCCCTCCCCCCAACACACACAGACAGGAGAGGAGAGAGGGATCGATCTGCACCTCTTCCTCCCACCACCCCCACCCCTCTGTGTCTGGCCACACTCCAATCCCCGAAACTGTGCCTCAATAAAAGGGAAGTGGGGGCCAGAAATCTGAAGTCCAGCAGCCTCAGATACATCTGGATGAGAGGTGATGACTGCCAAGGGGTGAGTGAGCTCACCATCCATCCCTGTCTGTGACTGAAGTCTCCCCCCCTTCTCTCTCCTGCCTCTGAGTGAGTACACTAGAGTAAATCAGGGTTCTCAGAGCACCCCTTACATCAGAGTTCCCCTTTATACCAGAGGTCACAGTGTTTCCCCTTACATCAGAGTCCTCTCCGTACATCAGAGTTCTTAGTGTTCCCCCTTAGATCAGGGTTCCCAGAGCATCCCTTATGTCAGAGTCCCCAGAGTTCTCCCTTACATCAGAGTCTGCAGAGTCCCCCCCAGTGTAAAAGAACTTTGATGTAAAAGGGGAACTCTGTGGATTTTGATGTAAAAGGGGAAAACTGTGGACTCTGATGTAAAAGGGGAACTCTGTGGATTTTGATGTAAAAGGGGAACTCTGTGGACTGTGATGTAAAGGGGGAACTCTGTGGAATTGCCCCCAAATGCTGCTCTAAAATATAACAGGAGGAGAAAACAGAGCGAGCAGAGGCATGTCCTCATCGGTCTTCTGCTGCTCTTTTACTGTCCACTCAGCAAGCTGTGGTGTTGGCGTGTGGCAGGGCTGAATATATCTCAGGACTGGATGGATGGAAATACAAATCCTTTGGCAGGTAGAGCAGCTTTTGTACAGCGCCTGCAAAAAGTATTCATACCCCTTTCCACATTTTGTCATGTTACAACCAAAAACGTAAATGTATTTTATGGGGATTTTATGTGATAGACCAACACAAAGTGGCACATAATTGTGAAGTGGAAGGAAAATGATAAATGGTTTTCTACATTTTTTTACAGATAAATATGTGAAAAGTGGGCGGGGGGGGGCATTTGTATTCCGCCCCCTTTACTCTGATACCCCTAACTAAAATCTAGTGGAACCAATTGCCTTCAGAAGTCACCTAATTAGTAAATAGAGTCCACCTGAGTGTAATTTAATCTCAGTATAAATACAGCTGTTCTGTGAAGCCCTCAGAGGTTTGTTAGAGAGCCTTAGTGAACAAACAGCATCATGAAGGCCAAGGAACACACCAGACAGGTCAGGGATCGTGGAAAAGTTTAAAGCAGGGTTAGGTTATAAAAGTATATTCCAAGCTTTGAACATCTCACAGAGCACTGTTCAATTCATCATCAGAAAATGGAAAGAGTATGGTACAACTGCAAACCTACCAAGACATGGCCGTCCACCTAAACTGACCGGCCGGGCAAGGAGAACATTCATCAGAGAAGCAGCCAAGAGGTCCATGGTAACTCTGGAGGAGCTGCAGAGATCCACAGCTCAGGTGGGAGAATCTGTCCACAGGACAACTATTAGTCGTGCTCTCCACAAATCTGACCTTTATGGAAGAGTGACAAGAAGAAAGACATTTGTGAAAGAAAGTCATAAGAAGTCCCATTTGCAGTTTGTGAGAAGCCATGTGGGGGACACAGCAAACATGTGGATGAAGGTGCTCTGGTCAGATGAGACCAAAATTCAACTTTTTGGCCTAAAAGCAAAACACTATGTGTGGGGGAAAACTAACACTGCACATCACCCTGAACACACCATCCCCACTGTGAAACATGGTGGTGGCAGCTTCATGTGGTGGGGATGATTTTCTTCAGCAGGGACAGGGAAGCTGGTCAGAGTTGATGGGAAGATGGATGGAGCCAAATACAGGACAATCTTAGAAGAAAACCTGTTAGAGTCTGCAAAACACTTGAGACTGGGGTGGAGGTTCACCTTCCAGCAGGACAACGACCCGAAACATACAGCCAGAGCTACAATGGAATGGTTTACATCAAAGCATATTCATGTGTTAGAATGGCCCAGTCACAGTCCAGACCTAAATCACATTGAGAAACTGTGGAAAGACTTGACAATTGCTGTTCACAGACGCTCTCCATCCAATCTGACAGAGCTTGAGATATTTTGCAAAGAAGAATGGGCAAAAATGTCCCTCTTTAGATTTGCAAAGCTGGTAGAGACATCCCCAAAAAGATTTGCAGCTGTAATTGCAGAGAAAGGCGGTTCTACAAAGTATTGACTCCGGGGGGCGCTATACAAATGCCCCACACACTTTTCACATATTTATTTGTAAAAAAACTTGAAAACCATTTATCATTTTCCTTCCACTTCACAATTAGGTGTCACTTTGTGTTGGTCTATCACATAAAATCCCAATAAAATACATTTACGTTTTTGGTTGTAACATGACAACATGTGGAAAAGCTCAAGGGGTATGAATACTTTTTCAAGGCACTGTACATAGTCCTCCCACTGTTATTCTTTAAAGTTTTCTAAATCTTAAAATGGACAATAAATAACGTAATTTCTAAGTTCTGGGGAGAGGATGTGGACATGGATCTGATTACAAGCCTTCATAATGTTCTGAGGATTCCGTCTTACAGCTGCAACCCGTAACGAACGTTTATTTTTTGAACAGTTTATATAATAATTTAAAGACAGATATAAACAATACAACAAGAGAGATCACGGGATTAAAGCCGAATTCCAGGCAAGCTTCTGCAGTACACATATGTGGGTGGATTGTGTGCTTCTGTTCGGCCACTTCTATGGTTCCTACAGACAGCCTGACCAGAGGAGTGACACCACCTACTCCGTACGAGGAAAGGAATATAGTGGTGTCACCTCCACACCCCCCTGACTGCTGATTGGACACTGAAGGAGCAGCTTATAGGCCATCAAGTCTTGATGAAAAAAATAAAATAATAAAAATGCCATAAATCTATCTCTTATTTTGTAGACGCTATAGCTTTTGCGCAAACCAATCAATTTAAGCTTATTGCGATTTTTTTTTTTTTTACCAAAAATATATAGAATAGAAAAATCAGCATAAATTGAGGAAACATTTTTTTTTTTTTTTTTTTAAATTGGTATATTTATTATAGCAAAAAGTAAAAAAATATTGTCTTTTTTTTTTTAAACTTGTCGCTCTTCTTTTGTTTATAGCGCAATAAATAAAAACTGCAGAGGTAATCAAATACCACCAAAAGAAAGCTCTATTTGTGGGAAAAAAATTATAACAATTTCATTTGGATACAGTGTTGCATGACCGCGCAATTGTCATTCAAAATGCGGCAGCGCTGAAAACTAAAAGTCGGCCTGGGCAGGAAGGGGGTGAAAATTCCCGGTACTGAAATAGTTAAAGTTGAATTATTACTAAGGAACAAGGTTGGGGACTGTAAGTGAAGCATGCATTTGGGAAGCAAAAATACCGTATATTAGTTTGATGATATTATATTTATTAGATACTACGCTGGTTTATACATACACTTTTCATCATATTTGGCTTATAAATATGGGTGGATGGTTCTCCACCCCGCCCCACTTCTTATGTAAGCCCGACTAATTGTTTGCTTTAATATCTTTTTTAGATATCTAATTTACATCTCCTGATGAGTGGCAATATGAAACGCGTCGACAATATGAAACGCGTCGAGCTCCAAATGCTACAATCATGCTCATTTAATGCAGTTTTATATACTCTGTCCTACTTGTTTTATTATTATATTTGATTAACCTCCCTATGTGCTGTATATCAGCATGAATTAACAAACTGAGAATGATTTTGAATCATGAACCACTGTGCCTTTATGTATAAACCAGCGTAATATCTAATAAATATAATATCATCAAACGAATATATTTTTGCTTTCCAAATGCATGCTTCACTTAACCGCCTTCAGCCCCGGACCATTTGGCTGGCTATAGACCAGAGCACATTTTACGATTCAGCACTGCGTCGCTTTAACTGACAATGGCGCCGTCGTTGCGACGTGGCACCCAAACAAAATTGACGTCTTTTTTTTCCCCCCACAAATAGAGTTTTCTTTTGGTGGTATTTGATCGCCTCTGCGGTTTTTATTTTTTGGTGCTAGAAACAAAAATAGAGCGACAATTTTGAAAAAAAAAAAACATTATTTTTTTACTTTTTGCTATAATAAATATTCCCCAAAAAAACAATTTTCGTTTCTTTCCCTTTTGTGGAAATGGTATGTAAATGTCAATTGTAATAAAAGAAAAAAGCTCAATAAAAGATGAATTATAAAAAAACAAAAAAAACAAAAACAAACATTTTTTTCCTCAGTTTAGGCCGATACGTATTATTCTACATATTTTTGTTAAAAAAAAATTTGCAATAAGTGTATATTGTTTGGTTTGCGCAAAAGTTATAGCGTCTACAAAATAGGGGATAGTTTTACGGCATTTTTATTAATAATTTTTTTTTTTACTAGTAATGGCGGCAATCTGCGATTTTTTTTTTTTATCGTGACTGCGACATTATGGCGGACACATCGGACACTTTTGACACATTTTTGGGACCATTCACATTTATACAGCGATCAATGCTATAAAATTGCACTGATTACTGTAAAAATGACACTGGCAGTGAAGGGGTTAACCATTAGGGGGCTAGGGAAGGGTTAAGTGCTCTTTAAAGGGCCATTTTTTTTCAAATGCCAACATTCTTTTTTTTTTTATTTATTGCATTTTAGTGTAAATATGAGATCTGAGGTCTTTTTGACCTCAGATCTCACATTAAAGAGGTCCTGTCATGCATTGTTTTTTTTTATTACAAGGGATGTTTACATTCCTTGTAATAGGAATAAAAGTGAATTTTTTTTTCAAAGAACAGTGTAAAAATAAAAAATAAAAGGTAAAATAAATAAGAAATTTTTTTTTTAAATTTTTAAACGTGCCCCGTCCCGCCGAGCTCGCGTGCAGAAGCGAATGCATATGTGAGTAGCCCCCGTATTTGAAAACAGTGTTCAAACCACACATGTGAAGTATCGCCGCGATCCGTAGAGCGAGAGCAATAATTCTAGCCCTAGACCTCCTCTGTAACTCAAAACATGTAACCTGTAGAATTTTTTAAAGGTCGCCTATGGAGATTTTTAAGGGTAAAAGTTTGTCGCCATTCCACGAGCGGGCGCAATTTTGAAGCGTGACATGTTGGGTATTAATTTACTCGGTGTAACATTATCTTTCACAATATTAAAAAAATAGTGCTAACTTTACTGTTTTCTTATTTTTTTAATTCAAAAAAGTGTATTTTTTCCAAAAAAAAGTGCGCTTGTAAGGCCGCTGCGCAAATACGTTGTGATATAAAGTATTGCCACGACCGCCATTTTATTCTTTATATATATAACAATTTATAATGTTTGGGGGTTCTAAGTAATTTTCTAGCAAAAAAAAAGTTTTTAACTTGTAAACATCAAATCTCAGAAAGAGGCTCGAAGTTTAATACAAAATAATATTTAATTCCCATGTTTTAACATCTGTGCTCCACGCCGGGTTGGCATGTGGTATTAATCGATGATGTCATTCTGGTGGGATCATAGAGGTTTTATTGGGATACTTTAATAGTTACGTCATTATCATTATGTAATAGGAATCTATTTGTTGCCTCTGAATTCACAGCTGTGTTTAATGTGTATGTAACCCCTAACAATGAACTTCTCTTACTATAAACCTACCACTATAGTAGTCACCGCTACTCCAGTGATCGCCGCTGTGCTCCGGATCCCACGCTGAGCAGCTGCCTTGCTGCAAAGTGAACATGGAGGGGGTGGGGGGGCACTCGCTTGGCACGGCGCTATTTACAGGACGCCTTGTATTTTTCACAATGAATGCAAACGTTCCCTGATTGGATGAGGTGGAGATTGTGACCTAACCACCCCCACCTCTCCACCCTGTCCAATCAGAGAACACCTTGTATTCATTAAGAAAAATTCAAGGTGTTCCATAAATGGTGCCTGTGCCGAGTGAGCAATCCTCTGTATTCACTATGCATCAGGGCAGAATTTAGGGCATGACAAAGGATTCCCAGAGCACTGTGGGTTAGCCTTATAAAACATAGTTGAGCGGTTTGCTTTGCAGCTCCTTTTGTCTGATTGAAGTCTCGGACTGAGCATCTAATAAGGGGCAGAGTCGCTGCTGTGATTGCTAATTAAGTTGAGTAAAAGATAAACAAGAGAAAGTCTTGGACTGAGCATCTGATAAGGGGCGGAGTCAGAGAGCGCCTTGTATTCACTGAGAAAAATACAAGGTGTTCTGTGAATGGCATTCATGCCGAGAGAACCCCCTGTATTCACTATGCAGCAGGGCAGAATTTAGGGCATGACAAAGGATTCCCAGAGCACTGTGGGTTATCCTTATAAAACATAGTTGAGCAGTTTGCTTTGCAGCTCCTTTTTGTCTGATTGAAGTCTCGGACTGAGCATCCAATTAGGGGTGGAGTCACTGCTGTGATTACTAATTAAGTTGAGCAAAACATAAACAAGAGAAAAACTAGAAAGCGCCAACACCTTACGTAGTTAAACCTTTTATGATCAAAGTATTAAACTGGAAGGCAAGTCAAAACCTAACTAAGCTTAAATCTACTCCCACCCCCATTCTAAGCCTATTCTATCTACCCTGTAAAAGGAAAGATGCCTATACTTACCTATTCTGAAGTCACTCCGGTCCGATCGTGTCCCGATGCTGGCTTCAGTCTCGAAGAGCGACAGCTGACAACAGATGCCCCATAGTAAACCTATGTGTGACATAATCACCCAGGCTCTGCAGCTGTTGTTGATCTCTCCTCTACACTGAAGCCGGTGCTGGGACCGGGTAATGCAAAGCCTGCGCGATGACGTCACTTAAGGGATTGCTATGGGGCATCTACTGCCGGCTGTCCCTTCTCTACACTGAAGCCGGTGCTGGGACCCGATCATGCAAAGCCTGTGCGATGATGTCACTCATATGATTACTACGTGGCATCTAATGTAAGCTGCCCCTTCTGTACACTGAAGCTGGTGCTGGGACCCGATCGTGCAAAGCTTGGGCGGTGACATCACTGATAGGATTGCTATGGGGCATCTACTGCCTGCTGTCCCTTCTCTACACTGAAGCCGGTGCCTGAAACCGATCATGCAAAGCCTGTGCGACGACATCGCTCATATGATTACTATGGGGCATCCACTGTTGGCTGTTCCTTCTCTACACTGAAGCTGGCGCTGGGACCCGATCATGCAAAGCCTGCGCAATGACGTCACTCATAGGATTAATATGGGACATCCATGGTTGGCTGTCCCTTCTCTACACTGAAGGCGTTGCCTGAAAGCGATCGTGCAAAGCCTGCGCGATGATGTTACTTATAGGATTACTATGGGGCATCTACTGTTGGCTGTCCCTTCTCTACACTGAAGTTGGTGCTGGCACCCAATCATGCAAAGCCTGAGCGACGATGTCACTCATAGGATTACTATGGGGCATCTAATGTAAGCTGTCCCTTCTCTACACTGAAGCTGGTGCTGGGACCCGATCATGCAAAGCCTGTGCAATGACGTCACTCATAGGTTTACTATGGGGCATCCACTGTTTGCTGTCCCATCTCCACACTGAAGCTGGTGCTGGGACCCAATCATGCAAAGCCTGCGTGATGACGTCACTCATAGGATTACTTTGGGGCATCTACTGCCGGCTGTCCCTTCTCTACACTAATGCCGGTGCCTGGACCCGATCATGCAAAGCCTGCATGATGACATCACTTAAAGGGTTACTATGGGGGAATGCACTGTTAGCTGTCCCTTCTCTACACTAATGCTGGTGCCTGGACCCGATCATGCAAAGTGTGACAGACCTAGCCAAGACAGGGGCTTTTGAAGAGAACTGGGAAACCCAAAGCCTGCACGATGACGTCACTCATAGGATTACTATGGGGCACCCAACGTTGGCTGTCACTTCTCTACACTGAAGCTGGTGCTGAGACCCGATCATGCAAAGCATGGGCGATGATATCACTGATAGGATCACTATGGGGCATCCACGGTAGGCTGTCCCTTCTCTACGCTAATGCCGGTGTCTGGACCCGATCATGCAAAGCCTGTGCAATGACGTCACTCCTAGGATTACTATGGGGTATCCACTGTCGGCTGTCCCTTCTCTACACTGAAGCCGGTGCCTGAATCCGATCATGCAAAGCCTGCGCCATGACGTCACTTATAGGATTACTATGAGGTATCCACTGTCGGCTGTCCCTTCTCTACACTGAAGCCGGTGCTGGGACCCAATCATGCAAAGCCTGCAAAATTTGGGGTTGTTGTGGAAACAAGAATTGGTGATAAAGCATCAGAGGAGACACCTTTTTCCCATAATAACTCTTACAGGAGAAAATTTCCCTTCCGAGGGGTAGATTTCATCTCACTTCCTGTTGTCTCCTTCTGTTTGTAAGTAGGAGTCGTTTGTAGGTCGGATGTTTGTAGCTCGGGGACCGCCTGTATTGGGATTTTGTTTTTTTTACCAAAGATATGTAGCATACATATTGGAATACATTTTGGCCTAAATTTATGAAGACATTTGATTTTTTTTTTACTGGATATGTTTTATAGCAGAAAGTAAAAAAAAAAAAAAAAAAAAAAATGTTTTTTTTTGTTTGTTTATATCACATAAAATTATAAAAAATATGCAGTGGTGATCAAATTTATATATCCAATATATACGGTATATAACATAGTTTATAGGCGCTATAGTTTTCATGCAAAGTAATTAATATACACTTGTTGGGATTTTCTTTTACCAAAGAAATGTAGCAGAATACATTTATGTATTTATGAAGACATTTGATCTTTTTTTTTTTTATTGGATTTTTTTTATAGCAGAAAGTTAAAAAAAAAAAAAAAAAATGTGTTTGTTTATATCACAAAAAAAAAAAAAAAAAACGTAGTTGTGATCAAATTTATATATCCAATATATACGGTATATAACATAGTTTATATGTAGTTTATATGTAGCAGAATACATTTTGGCCTAAATTTATGAAGACATTTGATTTTTTTTTATATTGAATATTTTTTTTAGCAGAAAGTAAAAAAAAAATTTTTTTGGTTTGTTTGTTTTTTTTTTTTTTTGTTTTGATTTTTTTTTTTAATTGGATATGTTTATAGCAGAAAGTAAAAAAAAAAAAAAAATGTTTTTTTTTTGTTTGTTTATATCACATAAAATTATAAAAAATATGCAGTGGTGATCAAATTTATATATCCAATATATACGGTATATAACATAGTTTATAGGCGCTATAGTTTTCATGCAAAGTAATTAATATACACTTGTTGGGATTTTCTTTTACCAAAGAAATGTAGCAGAATACATTTATGTATTTATGAAGACATTTGATCTTTTTTTTTTTTATTGGATTTTTTTTATAGCAGAAAGTTAAAAAAAAAAAAAAAAAATGTGTTTGTTTATATCACAAAAAAAAAAAAAAAAAAACGTAGTTGTGATCAAATTTATATATCCAATATATACGGTATATAACATAGTTTATATGTAGTTTATATGTAGCAGAATACATTTTGGCCTAAATTTATGAAGACATTTGATTTTTTTTTATATTGAATATTTTTTTTAGCAGAAAGTAAAAAAAAAATTTTTTTGGTTTGTTTTTTTTTTTTTTTTTTTTTTGTTTTGATTTTTTTTTTAATTGGATATGTTTATAGCAGAAAGTAAAAAAAAAAAAAGTTTTTTTTTTTTTTTTTGTGTTTTGATTTTTTTTTAATTTAATATCCAATATATACGGTATATAACATTTAGTTTATAGATGTTATAATTTTCACACAAAGCAATCAATATACGCTTGTTAGGATTCTCTTTTACCAAAGAAATGTAGCAGAATACAGTTTGGCCTAAATTTGTGAAGACATTTGATTTTTTTTAAAGCAGAAAGTAAAAAATATTGTTTTTTTTTTCATTTATATAAAAAAAAATCATAATAATAATAATAAAAAAAAAAAAAAAAAAACACGTTGGTGAATAAATACCACCAAAAGAAAGCTCTGTTTGTGTGAAAAAAATGCTGCCCACTTTGTTTGGGTACAACGTTGCACGTCTGCGCAACTGTCAGTTAAAGTAGTGCAGTGCTGAATAGCAAAAAAAATGGCCTGGTCATAAAGTGGGTAAAACCTTCCAGAGCTGAAGTGGTTAATAAAATAAAGTGCCTTAAACTCAGCCCCATGCCGTTGAAGTTGTGGAACCGCTGACCTCGTGCCCAGTGATGTCCGGTGGTTACTGGGCAGGAAGTTCGAATCTCTCGCTGCAGGCTGACGGGAGGCAAACAATTCAGCTTCACCCCGGGCTCAGCTGGAGATCAGAGCCTGCTGGTACCGGGATCATAAACTGGGCCGCTGGGCCACAGAGCTGGCAACCACCGGGCATCACTGGCCACGATGTGATTGGTTCTACGACTTTAGCCAGACGGAGCTGCGTTCAAGGCTCTTCAAGTTTATGAAACGTGAGTGCAACCATTGTTGGTTTTAATACGGTGATCATTATTATTATTATCATTATTATTATTATTATATATTATTATGTGCGTGGTGTGCGCTTTTCTGTTTCTTCTCTTTCGTCTTTAGTCCTCTAAACAGCACGAAACTGCATCAATGTAACTATGTTAAAAAAAAAAAAATGGTATCTGCAAATCAAAAACGAAAAAAAAAGTTTTTGGAAGCTTTTGCTACATCACTCGCCTTCTATTCCCCCGCAGTAATTCCTTTATTCCACTAGATGTCGCCCATTTTCTGGCCTTTATACATGCAGTCAGCCCAGGCTGTCATGGACCCGCCCCCTGACGGTGCGTCACCGCGCAAGCCAGGGCTGGAAGGATTTTAAGGGCTCATTTGCACCACTGTGCGTTTTTGCATGGGTTTGCCTTTTCAGTTCAATTTATTTTCTTGACTAAGTTGCATCTGCACCCATTTTATACATGTTTGCTGTGCGTTTGCATGTGCCCATACACATTTGCAAGTGGGTTCAATTGCATCAGAGTAACTATGTATATATATAAATAATAGGTACCTGGAATTCGAAAACGAAAAAAGCTTTAGAAGCTTTTGTTACATCACTCACCTTCAATCTCCCGCAGTAATTCCTTTTATCCACTAGATGTCGCCCATCTTCTGGCCTCTATTTAACCCAGGCTGTCATGGACCCGCCCTCTGTCAGTGGGTCAGCACACAAGCCAGGACTGGAAGGATTTTAAGGGCTCATTTGCACCACTTTTTGTTTTTTGCATGAGTTCGGTGCGTTTTTCCAGTTCAATTTATTTTCTTGACTAAATTGCATCTGCACCCATTTTATACATGTTTGTTTTGTGGTGCGTTTGCATGTGCCCATGTGCATTTGCAAGTGGGTTCAATTGCATTAGTGTACATATATATATATATATATATATATATATATATATATATATATATGTGAAAAATAAATAAATAGGTATCTGGAATTCAAAAACGAAAAAAGCTTTGGAAGCTTTTGCTACATTACTCACCTTCAACACCTCCCCCCCCCCCGCAGTAATTCCTTTATTCCACTAGATGTCACCCATCTTCTGGCCTCTATTTAGTCCAGGCTGTGTGTTTGCATGCGCCCATGCGCGTTTGCAAGTGCGTTCAATTGCGTCAGTGTAACTATGCACAAAAATAAATTAAATATAGTTACCTGGAATTCAAAAGATTAAAAAGCTTTGGAAGCTTTTGCTACAAAGGTCACCTTCAATACCCCCCCCGCAGTAATTCCTTTTTTCCACTAGATGTCGCCCATCTTCTGGTCTTTCCACATGCAGTCAGCCCAGGCTGTCATGGACCCGCCCCCCTGTCGCAAGCAAGGGCTGGGGCAAACTTTAAGGGCTCATTTGAATAAGAGGGGGTTCTGGAATTTGCGATCCTGATTGTAAGGGGCAGAACTAGAAAATACGACTTTAAAATACTCTCCTCATTTATGTGAACCTTTACGCGCCTATGTACACATGCGCGTAAAATCTACATTTTTTTTTTGTCCGCAGCTAAACGCAGCGCTATTTTCCATATGTAGGCACAGCTGTGTGTATGGGCTCGTTCATTACTGTAGTGCTGCGTTTTAGGTGCGTACAAAACGATCTGCTGTGCTTATCTAAACCTGTTTTTTTTTTTTTTCTGCCCGTGTCAATGAGTTAAAAAAGATAGCGAAACAGACATGAACAAACAGTTTGCAAAATAAACATATAATAAATATATAAAAAAAAACAAAAAAAGAGAGACAAAAGTTTATTTTTAGCAGACAGCAGAAAACATTGCGAAATCTCTGTTTGCAGCCAAAGTTACACAATGCACGTTTTTCGAGGAGTCAGCAGCCCGGGTCGTTCACTCGCTCGGTACATGTTTATGGATGGTTTGCAGTGTATTTATAAGACCCCCCCCACAGTAGAAGTACACATACATTTGTTCTGTGTGACGGGGCAAGAAAAACAAATGTTATTAGACTTTTTCCTGTGCTGGATGAATGTTTCTATAACAATGTAAAACACCATATTTGGCCACTAGGTGGTGCTCAGTATGAAAAGAGAGTGCCATCTAGTGACCAAACATGGTATTTTCTGTTGTAAATCAATTAAATACATTCGTCCAGCACAGGAAAATGGTGCATGCAATACCTTGGCTGCAGTGCAGGTCCTTTTGGCCGGTGCGTTGGGGTGCCATTCAGAATAAATGGCACTGCATCAAAACGCAATGGTTTCAATGTCCTTTATGGAAGCGGTGGAAGAATGTGTCACTATGATGTACTGAAGAGAACCTCTTGTCTCATTGTTACCGATCAACATTTTTTTAAGGAAAAACTGAAACTCTATTGGATACGTTACATAACAGTAAAGCTGAATTTTAGAGTGATCTGGACGTGTATAGCGGGGGGCGTGTACAGCGCACAATCTGGACGTGGATAGCGAGTGATCTGGACGTGTATAGTGAGTGATCTGGACGTGTATAGTGAGTGATCTGGACGTGTATAGTGAGTGATCTGGACGTGTATAGTGAGTGATCTGGACGTGTATATTGAGTGATCTGGACGTGTATAGCGAGTGATCTGGACGTGTATAGCGAGTGATCTGGACGTGTATAGTGAGTGTTCTGGACGTGTATAGTGAGTGTTCTGGACGTGTATAGTGAGTGATATAGACGTGTATAGTGAGTGATTTGGACGTGTATAGCGAGTGATCTGGACGTGTATAGTGAGTGATCTGGACGTGTATAGTGAGTGATCTGGACGTGTATAGTGAGTGTTCTGGACGTGTATAGTGAGTGATCTGGACGTGTATAGCGAGTGATCTGGACGTGTATAGTGAGTGATCTGGACGTGTATAGTGAGTGATCTGGACGTGTATAGTGAGTGATCTGGACGTGTATAGTGAGTGATCTGGACGTGTATAGCGAGTGATCTGGACGTGTATAGTGAGTGATCTGGACGTGTATAGTGAGTGATCTGGACGTGTATAGTGAGTGATCTGGACGTGTATAGCGAGTGATCTGGACGTGTATAGTGAGTGATCTGGACGTGTATAGTGAGTGATCTGGACGTGTATAGCGAGTGATCTGGACGTGTATAGTGAGTGATCTGGACGTGTATAGTGAGTGATCTGGATGTGTATAGTGAGTGATCTGGACGTGTATAGTGAGTGATCTGGACGTGTATAGTAGAGTTCCCCTCCTCCTATCCTCACTATATGGGGTGCACACAGTGCTGTCATTCCTGGCCTCTTCTAAAGAAAACCCTGCAGGTATCTGGACCAAGTTTAAAGAGAAACATATGAGAACATCGCCCGGGGGGAGGTGGGGGCTCCACCCTTATCAGAGATGCCGGGAAATTATCAGCGTTTGCCTGATCTTCCAACGAAAAGTATTTTCAGTAACAGGAAAGGAGATCAGAGCACAACAATGAGGAAGAAAAAGTTATGAAAACGTAACAAGTTACCAGAGAAAAGAGATCTAAAAAATATCAGGATATCACAATGGGGGTATAATCTGGACGTGTATAGTGAGTGATCTGGACGTGTATAGTGAGTGATCTGGACGTGTATAGCGAGTGATCTGGACGTGTATAGCGAGTGATCTGGACGTGTATAGTGAGTGATCTGGACGTGTATAGCGAGTGATCTGGACGTGTATAGTGAGTGATCTGGACGTGTATAGTGAGTGATCTGGACGTGTATAGCGAGTGATCTGAACGTGTATAGTGAGTGATCTGGACGTGTATAGCGAGTGATATAGACGTGTATAGTGAGTGATCTGGACGTGTATAGTGAGTGATCTGGACGTGTATAGTGAGTGATCTGGACGTGTATAGCGAGTGATATAGACGTGTATAGTGAGTGATCTGGACGTGTATAGTGAGTGATCTGGACGTGTATAGTGAGTGATCTGGACGTGTATAGCGAGTGATATAGACGTGTATAGTGAGTGATCTGGACGTGTATAGTGAGTGATCTGGACGTGTATAGTGAGTGATCTGGACGTGTATAGCGAGTGATATAGACGTGTATAGTGAGTGATCTGGACGTGTATAGTGAGTGATCTGGACGTGTATAGTGAGTGATCTGGACGTGTATAGCGAGTGATATAGACGTGTATAGTGAGTGATCTGGACGTGTATAGTGAGTGATCTGGACGTGTATAGTGAGTGATCTGGACGTGTATAGCGAGTGATATAGACGTGTATAGTGAGTGATCTGGACGTGTATAGTGAGTGATCTGGACGTGTATAGCGAGTGATATAGACGTGTATAGTGAGTGATCTGGACGTGTATAGTGAGTGATCTGGACGTGTATAGTGAGTGATCTGGACGTGTATAGCGAGTGATATAGACGTGTATAGTGAGTGATCTGGACGTGTATAGTGAGTGATCTGGACGTGTATAGTGAGTGATCTGGACGTGTATAGTGAGTGATATAGACGTGTATAGTGAGTGATCTGGACGTGTATAGTGAGTGATCTGGATGTGTATAGTGAGTGATCTGGACGTGTATAGTGAGTGATCTGGACGTGTATAGTGAGCGATCTGGACATGCATAGTGAGCGATCTGGACGTGCATAGTGAGCGATCTGGACGTGCATAGTGAGCAATCTCTACGTGTATAGTAGCATTCCCCTCCTCCCAGTGGCGTAGGGAGGGGGGGTGACCGGGGTTAAAGGCCCTGAGTGGGCCCCCAAAAAACCCCAGATTTCATATTGCTTTACCATAATTATTACCCCCGGGTCCCAAGGCCTGGGGTTGACCAGGAACTCGGGGCTATAAAGGGCCAGACTGGCCTACCGGGATGGCGGGAGATTTCCTGGTAGGCCGCTTGCCCTGCGGCCGCTTTGCAGGGCCGATCCTGGAGGTGCAGGGCTTCCTCCGAAGGGAGGGGGGGCTAGCACCGCCGGAATACACAGAGCGGAATCTCCCGCTTACCCGGCTCTGGGAAGTCCCGCCTCCTTTGGACCAGCTCTTATGATGCATGTCACACTGGTCTAATGCCAGGACGTGTGACATCATCATAGGAGCCGTAACTTAGTGTGACAGTGCGGCCACGCCGGGTAAGCAGGAGATCCCGCTCTGTGTAAACTGGCGGCTCTCCTCTCCCCATGCACTAGCAAGGCTGTGCTGATGGGCACTGATCAGGCTGCAGTGATGGGCACACGTAAGGCTGAGCTGATGGGCACTGGCAAGGCTGCACTGATGGGCACTGGGAAGGCTGTATTGATAGGCACTGCTGAGGCTGAGCTGATGGGCACTGATCAGGCTGCATTGATGGGCACTTATGAGGCTGCATTGATGGGCACTGGTGAGGCTGAGCTGATGGTCACTGGTGAGGCTGCATTGATGGGTATTGGTGAGGCCACGTTGATAGTCAATGATCAGGCTGCATTGATGGGCACTGGTGAGGCTGCATTGATGGGGATTGGTGAGGTTGCATTGATGGGTACTGGTAAGGCCGCGTTGATGGGCACTGATCAGGCTGCATTGATGGGCACTGGTGAGGCTGCATTAATGAGGATTGGTGAGGCTGCATTGATGAGTACTAATCAGGCTGCATTGATGGGGATTGGTGAGGTTGCATTGATGGGCACTGGTGAGACTGCATTGATGGGCACTGATCAGGCTGCACTAATGGGCACTGGTGACGCTGCATTGATGAGGATTGGTGAGGCTGCATTGATGGGCACTGATCAGGCTGCATTAATGGGGATTGGTGAGGCTGCATTGATGGGCACTGGTGAGGCTGCATTGATGGGCACTGGTGAGATTGCATTGATGGGAAATGGGCACTGGTGAGGCTACATTGATGGGGATTGGTGAGGCCACGTTAATGGGCAATGATCAGGCTGCATTGATGGGCACTGGTGAGGCTGCATTGATGGGGATTGGTGAGGCTGCATTGATGGGCACTGGTGAGGCCGCGTTGATGGGCAATGATCAGGCTGCATTGATGGGCACTGGTGAGGCTGCATCGATGGGGATTGGTGAGGTTGCATTGATGGGCACTGGTGAAGCCGCGTTGATGGGCACTGATCAGGCTGCATTGGTGGGCACTGGTGAGGCTGCATTGATGAGGATTGGTGAGGTTGCATTGATGAGCACTAATCAGGCTGCATTGATGGGGATTGGTGAGGCTGCATTGATGGGCACTGGTAAGCCTGCATTGATGGGCACTGGTGAGACTGCATTGATGGGCACTGATCAGGCTGCACTAATGGGCACTGGTGATGTTGCATTGATGAGTATTGGTGAGGTTTTATTGATGGGCACTGATCAGGCTGCATTGATGGGGATTGGTGAGGCTGCATTGATGGGCACTGGTGAGGCTGCATTGATGGGCACTGGTGGGATTGCATTGATGGGAAATGGACACTGGTCAGGCTACATTGATGGGGATTGGTGAGGCCACGTTGATGGGCAATGATCAGGCTGCATTGATGGGCACTGGTGAGGCTGCATTGATGGGGATTGGTGAGGCTGCATTGATGGGCACTGGTGAGGCCGCATTGATGGGCAATGATCAGGCTGCATTGATGGGCACTGGTGAGGCTGCATTGATGGGGATTGGTGAGGCTGCATTGATGGGCACTGGTAAGGCTGCATTGATGGGCACTGGTGAGACTGCATTGATGGGCACTGATCAGGCTGCACTAATGGGCACTGGTAACGCTGTATTGATGAGGATTGGTGAGGCTGTATTGATGGGCACTGATCAGGCTGCATTGATGGGGATTGGTGAGGCTGCATTGATGGGGATTGGTGAGGCTGCATTGATGGGCACTGATCAGGCCGCATTGATGGGAACTGATCAGGCTGCATTGATGAGCACTGGTGAGGCTGCATTGATGGGCACTGATCAGGCTGCATTGATGGGGATTGGTGAGGCTGCATTGATGGGGATTGGTGAGGCTGCATTGATGGGGATTGGTGAAGCTGCATTGATGGGCACTGATCAGGCTGCATTGATGGGCACTGGTGAGGCCGCATTGATGGGCACTGATCAGGCTGCATTAATGGGCACTGGTGAGGCTGCATTGATGAGGATTGGTGAGGCTGCATTGATGGGCACTGATCAGGCTGCATTGATGGGGATTGGTGAGGCTGCATTGATGGGCACTGGTGAGGCTGCATTGATAGGCACTGGTGAGGCTGCATTGATAGGCACTGGTGAGCCTGCATTGATGGGCTCTGATCAGGCTGCACTGATGGGCACTGGTGAGGCTGCATTGATGGGGATTGGTGAGGCTGCATTGACTTGCACTGGTGAGGCTATATTGATGGGCACTGGTAAGGCTGCATTGATGGGTATTGGTGAGGCTGCGTTGATGGGAACTGATCAGGGTGCATTGATGGGCACTGGTGAGGGTGCCTTGATGGGCACTGGTGAGGCTGCATTGATGGGTATTGGTGAGGCCGCGTTGATGGGCACTGGTGAGGCTGCATTGATGGTCACTGATCAGGCTGCACTGATGGGCACTGGTGAGGCTGCATTGATGGGGATTGGTGAGGCTGCATTGATGGGCACTGGTGAGGCCGTGTTGACAGGCACTGATCAGGCTGCATTGATGGGCACCAGTGAGGCTGCATTGATGGGCACTGGTGAGGCTGCATTGATGGGCACTGATCAGGCTGCATTGATGGGCACTGGTGAGGCTGCATTGATGGGGATTGGTGAGGCTGCATTGATGGACACTGGTGAGGCTGCATTGATGGGCACTGATGAGACTGCATTAATGGGTATTGGTGAGGCCGCATGATGGGCACTGATCAGGCTGCATTGATGGGCACTGGTGAGGCTGCCTTGATGGGCACTGGTGAGGCTGCATTAATGGGCACTGATCAGGCTGCACTGATGGGCACTGGTGAGGCTGCATTGATGGGGATTGGTGAGGCTGCATTGATGGACACTGGTGAGGCCACATTGATGGGCACTGATCAGGCTGCATTGATGGGCACTGGTGAGGCTGCATTGATGGGCACTGGTGCAGCTGCATTAAAGGGCACTGATCAGGCTGCACTGATGGGCACTGGTGAGGCTGCATTGATGGGGATTGGTCAGGCTACATTGATGGGCACTGGTGAGGCTGCATTGATGGGTATTGGTGAGGCTGCGTTGATAATCAATGATCAGACTGCATTGATAGGCACTGGTGAGGCTGCATTGATGGGCACTGGTGAGGCTGCGTTGATAGGCACTGGTGAGGCTGCATTGATAGGCACTGGTGAGGCTGCATTGATGGGCACTGGTGAGGCTGCGTTGATAGGCACTGGTGAGGCTGCATTGATAGGCACTGGTGAGGCTGCATTGATGGGCACTGGTGAGGCTGCGTTGATGGGCACTGGTGAGGCTGCATTGATAGGCATTAGTGAGGCTGCATTGATAGGTACTGGTGAGGCTGCATTGATGGGCACTGGTGAGGCTGCATTGATAGGCACTGGTGAGGCTGCATTGATGGGCACTGGTGAGGCTGCGTTGATGGGCGCTGATCAGGCTGCATTGATGAGGATTGGTGAGGCTTCATAGATGGGCACTGGTGAGATAGGTAGCAAGTAAAAATAACCCCCATAATGCCTGGACTTTTCCCCACCTAGCAACAGCCCTGCCTCCTCCTATCCTAACTGTAGGGGGTGCACACAGCGCTGTCAGGCCTCTTCTAATGGAAATCCTGCAGGTATCTGGAAGATGTTTAAAGAAAAACATAAAAGAACATCACCCGGGGGGGGGGGGGGGTCTCCACACTTATCAGAGATGCCGGGAAAATCTCAGTGTTTGCCTGAACTTCAACAGAAAAGTATTTTCAGTAACAGGAAAGGAGATCAGAGCACAACAATGAGGAAGAAAAAGCTGATGAAAATATAACACCTTACCAGAGAAGAGATGTCCAACACTCCATCGATACCGGCAAAATATAATGGAGACTATTAATAATGTGCTCCAAATTAAACTATCACTGGATCCTGGATTGTGTCTGTTAAATATAATAGAGGAATCTAATATATCGGAAAATGTGTTACAATAGTGAGAAGTTTGTTCCAGGCATGGAAACTAATAGCGCAGAAATAGATATCCATATATATCCACCCACAGTGGAAGAATAGAGAACCCGAATAAAAGAGGTAGTATTGAAAGAGAAATTCATTTTCCTACATAGAGGATGCCTAGAGAAATTCAAGGCTATTTGGAAAGGCTGGTTAGAGACCGTGGGTCCTGAACTGTGAGAAACTTTAAGGCATGGGATGGGAGATTATCTAGGGGGACCGGAGTTGGGAGATTATCTGGGGGGACCGGGGTTGGGAGATTATCTGGGGGGACCGGGATTGGGAGAATATCTGGGGGGACCGGGGTTGGGAGATTATCTAGGGGGACCGGGGTTGGGAGATTATCTGGGGGGACTGGGGTTGGGAGATCATCTGGGGGGACCGGGATTGGGAGATTATCTGGGGGGACCGGGGTTGGGAGATTATCCGGGGGGACCGGGATTGGGAGAATATTTGGGGGGACCGGGGTTTGGAGATTATCTGGGGGGGGCTGGGGTTGGGAGATTATCTTGGGGGACTGGGGTTGGGAGATTATCTAGGGGGGACTGGGGTTGGGAGATCATCTGGGGGGACCGGGATTGGGAGATTATCTGGGGGGATCAGAGTTGGGAGACTATCTGGGGGGGGGCTGGGGTTGGGAGATTATCTAGGGGGACCGGAAGATTATCTGGGGGGGGCAGGGGTTGGGAGATTATCTAGGGGGGACCGGGGTTGGAAGAATATCTGGGGGGACCGGGGTTGGGAGATTATCTAGGGGAACCGGGAGATTATCTGTGGGGGGGCAGGGGTTGGGAGATTATCTAGGGGGGACCGGGGTTGGAAGATTATCTGGTGGGACCGGGGTTGGGAGATTATCTGAGGGGACAGAGGTTGGGAGATTATCTGGGGGGGACTGGGGTTGGGAGATTATCTGGGGGGACCGGGGTTGGGAGATTATCTGGGGGGGACTGGGGTTGGGAGATTATCTGGGGGGGACTGGGGTTGGGAGATTATCTAGGGGGGACGGGGGTTGGGAGATTATCTGGGGGGACTGGGGTTGGGAGATTATCTGGGGGGACCGGGGTTGGGAGATTATCTGAGGGGACAGAGGTTGGGAGATTATCTGGGGGGGACTGGGGTTGGGAGATTATCTGGGGGGACCAGGGGTTGGGAGATTATCTGGGGGGGACTGGGGTTGGGAGATTATCTGGGGGGGACTGGGGTTGGGAGATTATCTAGGGGGGACGGGGGTTGGGAGATTATCTGGGGGGACCGGGGTTGGGAGATTATCTGGGGGGGACTGGGGTTGGGAGATTATCTGGGGGGGACTGGGGTTGGGAGATTATCTAGGGGGGACGGGGGTTGGGAGATTATCTGGGGGGACTGGGGTT
This sequence comes from Aquarana catesbeiana, assembly GCF_042186555.1. Taxonomy (NCBI): domain Eukaryota; kingdom Metazoa; phylum Chordata; class Amphibia; order Anura; family Ranidae; genus Aquarana; species Aquarana catesbeiana. The sequence continues at coordinate 12,429,829 of NC_133325.1, read as the reverse complement.
GGGAGATTATCTGGGGGGACCGGGGTTGGGAGATTATCTGAGGGGACAGAGGTTGGGAGATTATCTGGGGGGGACTGGGGTTGGGAGATTATCTGGGGGGACCGGGGTTGGGAGATTATCTGGGGGGACTGGGGTTGGGAGATTATCTGGGGGGACCGGGGATGGGAGATTATCTGGGGGGGACTGGGGTTGGGAGATTGTCTGGGGGGACCGGGGTTGGGAGATTATCTGGGGGGACCGGGATTGGGAGATTATCTGGGGGGACCAGAGTTGGGAGACTATTTGGGGGGGGCTGGGGTTGGGAGATTATCTAGGGGGAGCGGGAGATTATCTGGGGGGGGGGCAGGGGTTGGGAGATTATCTAGGGGGACCGGGGTTGGGAGATTTTCTGGGGGGGGCTGGGGTTGGGAGATTATCTGGGGCCTGGGGTTGGGAGATTATCTGGGGGGGCTGGAGTTGGGAGATTATCTGGGGGGACCGGGGTTGGGACATTATCTGGGGGGGGCTGGGGTTGGGAGAATATCTGGGGGTACCACAGTGCGGGTATATCAGGATATCGGAGTGTGGGTGTAGCAGGATATTACAGGGTCCCTTAAAAGCCTACCCTGAAAAAAACCTTAAGTAGAACTAAAGGTATTTTTTTTCCATTTTGGAGATCACAGTGCGGGTATATCAGGATATCACAGTGCGGGTATATCAGGATATCACAGTGCGGGTATATCAGGATATCACAGTGCGGGTATATCAGGATATCACAGTGCGGGTATATCAGGATATCACAGTGTTGGTATATCAGGATATCACAGTGCGGGTATATCAGGATATCACAGTGTTGGTATATCAGGATATCACAATGCGGGTATATGAGGATATTGCAGTGTGGGTGTAGCAGAATATTATAGGGTCCCCCCCACGATGAAAAAACACAGAAAAAATCCTTAAAGTAGAAGTAAAGGCAATTTTTTCCCATGTTGGAGAGGGTATGGGAGGGTTATAACCTCTGTGGGAGGTTTTTTTTGACAGCTGTGTCCCATTTGGGAGATTTGCCTTCACTTCCTGTCTTATATCCACTACAGGAAGTGAAATAAAATACCTCCAAAGTAAGCTGCATTCAAACTTTAGCGTTACACAAATGCATGTAAAAGCGCAATATTGTGTGTGTCTACAAATCACGCGAAAAACTACCGCCATACTTGCGTTGCCATTTAATATTAATAGCAGCCCAAATGCAGCAAAGAAACACACACTTGTTTTGTGAAAAGATGTGTAACAAAAACAGCAGGGGTTCTAATCCCTCTTCACTCTATCCAATAAAAGAAAAAAGTTTTGTCATTCGTTACACTTTCATTTTCCCTCCCCCACTGACTCCAACGAATTTCGCCAAAATGGCGCCAATTCGCTGAAAACTCTTACTGCCAAAAAGATCCCATGTAAGTTGTTTGCGGGACCAATGCAACTTTGTGTCGATAGAACATTATTTCCAAGAATTTCAGATTTTTTAAATGATTATTTTAATGGCAAATGAGCAAAAAAAAAAAAAAAAAAAAATCCCCAGTTTCGCAAATGATTATTTTATATAAATAGCGCTAATCTACTTACATAGTATCAGTTCTGTCTGCCATTTAAATTTTGTGATGCCCCGAATTTCATTGGAAAACACTTGTTGGGGTGTCGATCTGATGGGTCACCATGGTTCCTCCCCCCCTAATCCTGGAAGAGGTCCTAATGCTCCCTCAGACTTTGGCTAGAGTTCCCCTTTAAGTGTACAGTAGACTGTCAATGTGGTAGATTGTTGTCAGCGTGTGGGCAGCGGAGGAAGGAACGTCACTCTGTAATTCCTCTGTTTCCGGGAGATGAAAAGAGTCAGCAGAATAAATGGGAAACAAAACAAAACAAAAAAAAAAAAAAGAAGAAATTCTGCTCATTGTCACTTTTTGGCAGAGGCTGCATTATGTGACAGTGTGACTGCTGTCACTTCTCGGGGACTGGTAGGACCAAGCACCCTGCTGGCCTTGTGGCACTTTATTCTGATAATGCAACCTGTGAGTCCCAGGATTGTCTGAGCTCAGGATTGTCCCATCTGACCATACCGACCAGGACTGTGCCTGGGACTACTACAGACACTGGTAAGAGTTCAACTTTATGGGGCTGCCTGTCCATCTTCTAGACCAGAACCCCTCTGTCCTTTTTCCTCTACCGCTATCCCTCTGCCTTTGTTCCAGAACCCCTTTGTTTAAGTTCTAGACCAGAGCCCCTCTGTTCCTGATCCTCTACCACCACCATCCTGTCCTTCTTCTGGGCCCAGACCTCTATGTCCCTCTTCAGACCAAAACCCCTTTGTTCCAATTCTAGAACAGAATCCCTCTGCCTCTATTTCTCTACCATGATTCTTCTGTCCTTCTTCTGGACCTGATACAATAACCTCTGTTCCTCTCCTAGACCCAATCCCCTCTGTGTCTCTTTTGGATCCAATCCCCTCTGTTCTTCTAGATGCAAGTCCTTCTTCTGGACCTGATTCCCTATTTCTCTCTTCTCAATCCAGTCCTTCCTGTTCTGCTAAATGCAAGCCCTTCTGTTCTTCTGGACCTTGTCCCTTTTGTTCATCCTCTGGACTTCATCCCTTCTGTCCTTCTGGACCTCATCCCCTCTGTCCCTTTTCTGGACCTCACCCCTTCCGTCCTTCTTCTGGACCTCATCCCCTCTGTCCCTTTTCTGGACCTCACCCCTTCCATCCTTCTTCTGGACCTCATTCCCTCTGTCCCTTTTCTGGACCTCATACCTTCCGCCATTCTTCTGGACCTCATCCCCACTGTGCCTTTTCTGGACCTCATACCTTCCGTCCTTCTTCTGGACCTCATCCCCACTGTGCCTTTTCTGGACCTCGTCTTTTCTGTCCTTCTTCTGGACCCCATCCCCACTGTCCCTTTTCTGGACTTCATCCCTTCCATTCTTCTTCTGGACCTCATCCCCTCTGTCCCTTTTCTGGACCTCACCCCTTCCATCCTTCTTCTGGACCTCATCCCCACTGTCCCTTTTCTGGACCTCACCCCTTCCGTCCTTCTTCTGGACCTCATTCTCTCTGTCCCTTTTCTGGACCTCATCCCTTCCGTCCTTCTTCTGGACCTCATCCCCACTGTCCCTTTTCTGGACCTCGTCCCTTCTGTCCTTCTTCTGGACCCCATCCCCTCTGTCCCTTTTCTGGATCTCATCCCTTCTGTACTTCTTCTGGACCTCATCCCCACAGTCCCTTTTCTGGACCTCGTCCCTTCTGTCCTTCTTCTGGACCTCATCCCTTCCATCCTTCTTCTGGACCTCATCCCCTCTGTCCATTTTCTGGATCTCATAGTTACAGAGTAGTTACATAGTAGGTGAGGTTGAAAAAAGACACAAGTCCATCAAGTCCAACCTATCTGTATATGTGAGTATTACATTATATATCCCTGTATGTTGCGGTCGTTCAGGTGCTTATCTAATAGTTTTTTGAAGCTATCAATGCTCCCCGCTGAGACCACCGCCTGTGGAAGGGAATTCCACATCCTTGCCGCTCTTACACTAAAGAACCCTCTACGCAGTCTAAGGTTAAACCTCTTTTCTTCTAACCTTAATGAGTGGCCACATGTCTTATTAAACTCTCTTCCACAGAAAAGTTCTACCCCTATTGTGGGGTCACCAGTATGGTATTTATACATTGAAATCATATCCCCTCTCAAGCGTCTCTTCTCCAGAGAGAATAAGTTCAGAGCTCGCAACCTTTCCTCATAACTAAGATCCTCCAGACCCTTTATTAGCTTTGTTGTCCTTCTTTGTACTCGCTCCATTTCCAGTACATCCTTCCTGAGGACTTGTGCCCAGAACTGGACGGCATACTCCAGGTGAGGCCGGACCAGAGTCTTGTAGAGCGGGAGAATTATCGTTTTATCTCTGGAGTTGATCTCCTTTTTAATGCCAATATTCTGTTTGACTTGTTAGCAGCAGCTTGGCGTTGCATGCCATTGCTGAGCCTATCATCTACCAGGACCCCCAGATCCTTTTCCATCCTAGATTCCCCCCAGAGGTTCTCCCCCCAGTGTATAGATTGCATTAATATTTTTGCCACCCAAATGCATTATTTTACATTTTTCTACATTGAACCTCATTTGCCATGTAGTTGCCCACCCCATTCATTTATTCAGATCTTCTTGCAAGGTTTCCACATCCTGTGGAGAAGTTATTGCCCTGCTTAGCTTAGTATCGTCTGCAAATACAGAGATTGAACTGTTTATCCCATCCTCCAGGTCGTTTATGAACAAATTAAACAGGATTGTTCCCAGCACAGAACCCTGGGGGACCCCACTACCCACCCCGACCTTTACGAGTATTCCCCATTTATCACCACCCTCTGAACTCGCCCTTGTAGCCAGTTTTCAATCCATGTACTCACCCTATGGTCCATGCCAACGGACCCTATTTTGTACAGTAAACGTTTATGGGGAACTGTGTCAAATGCTTTTGCAAAATCCAGATACACCACGTCTACGGGCCTTCCTTTATCTAGATGGCAACTCACCTCCTCATAGAAGGTTAGTAGATTGGTTTGGCAAGAACGATTCTTCATGAATCCATGCTGATTACTGCTAATGATACCGTTCTTATTACTAAAATCTTGTATATAGTCCCTTATCATCCCCTCCAAGAGTTTACATACTATTGATGTTAGGCTAACTGGTCTGTAATTCCCAGGGATGTATTTTGGGCCCTTTTTTTAAATATTGGTGCTACATTGGCTTTTCTCCAATCAGCTGGTACCATTCCAGTCAGTAGACTGTCAGTAAAAATTAGGAACAATGGTCTGGCAACTACTTGACTGAGTTTCCTAAGTACCCTCGGGTGCAAGCCATTACACGTCCCTTCCGTCCTTCTGGAACTGATCCCCTCTGTCGATTTTCTGAACCTCATCCCTTCCATCCTACTTCTTGAACTGATCCCCTCTGTCCTCCTTCTGGACTCGATCGCCTCTGTCCCTTCTCTGGACCCAATGCTCTCTATCCCTCTTCTGGATTCAATACCTTCTGTTCCACTTTTGGACCCAATCTCTCTTGTCCCTAATCTGGATCTGAACCCCTCTGTTCCTCTTCTTAACCTAGTCCTCTCTTTTGAATCCAGTAACTTCTTTCCCTATTCCGGACTCAATCCCTTCTACCTTGCTTTTGGACCTGATCCACTCTGTCCCTTCTCTGGATCTGATCCCCTCTGTCCCTCTTCAGTATCTGATCCCCTCTGTCCCTCTTCAGTATCTGATCTCCTCTGTCCCTCTTCAGTATCTGATCTCCTCTGTCCCTCTTCAGTATCTGATCTCCTTTGTCCCTCTTCAGTATCTGATCTCCTCTGTCCCTCTTCAGTATCTGATCTCCTTTGTCCCTCTTCAGGATCTGATCTCCTCTGTCCCTCTTCAGGATCTGATCTCCTCTGTCCCTCTTCAGTATCTGATCTCCTCTGTCCCTCTTCAGTATCTGATCTCCTCTGTCCCTTCTCTGGATCTGATCCCCTCTGTCCCTTCTCTGGATCTGATCCCCTCTGTCCCTTCTCTGGATCTGATCCCCTCTGTCCCTCTTCAGTATCTGATCTCCTCTGTCCCTCTTCAGTATCTGATCTCCTCTGTCCCTCTTCAGTATCTGATCTCCTCTGTCCCTCTTCAGTATCTGATCTCCTCTGTCCCTCTTCAGTATCTGATCTCTTTTGTCCCTCTTCAGTATCTGATCTCCTTTGTCCCTCTTCAGTACCTGATCTCCTTTGTCCCTCTTCTGGATCTGATCTCCTCTGTCCCTCTTCAGTATCTGATCTCCTCTGTCCCTCTTCAGTATCTGATCTCCTCTGTCCCTCTTCAGTATCTGATCTCCTTTGTCCCTCTTCTGGATCTGATCTCCTCTGTCCCTCTTCTGGATCTGATCTCCTCTGTCCCTCTTCAGTATCTGATCTCCTTTGTCCCTCTTCTGGATCTGATCTCCTCTGTCCCTCTTCTGGATCTGATCTCCTTTGTCCCTCTTCAGTATCTGATCTCCTCTGTCCCTCTTCAGTATCTGATCTCCTTTGTCCCTCTTCTGGATCTGATCTCCTCTGTCCCTCTTCTGGATCTGATCTCCTTTGTCCCTCTTCAGTATCTGATCTCCTCTGTCCCTCTTCTGGATCTGATCTCCTCTGTCATCTTCTGGATCTGATCTCCTCTGTCCCTCTTCTGGATCTGATCTCCTCTGTCCCTCTTCTGGATCTGATCTCCTCTGTCCCTCTTCTGGATCTGATCTCCTCTGTCCCTCTTCAGTATCTGATCTCCTCTGTCCCTCTTCAGTATCTGATCTCCTCTGTCCATCTTCTGGATCTGATC